>NC_026003.2:69681835-69751585 GCF_000442705.2 Elaeis guineensis
TTTGGGGGTTTATAAGGTTTTTTTCAAAACTTTAGATGTGGGACTAAGAGGTTTTAGAGGGCTGTTAGGGGTTTAGGGGCTCAAATCTCGCTCAAAAAACACTTAAATCCATCAAGAAACCCTAGAAATTATTTCAGCCATCCGATCTTCATCTAAAGGACCCAATTCATCTAATAAATCAAGCCGGAAGCGATTCTGGGCCGTCGGATCATGATCTGGGTGAAGCACTGCCGTTGGATCGCGCTGCAGAGATGGGATCAGGTCGGATGCATCGCGACCGTCCGATCAAGGCGCTGGAAGATTTCGTCCGTTGGATCGCGCTGCAAGAAGGATCCCGTGTTGTCCTAGTGTTTATTGATTCTTGCAATTGCCTTGATTACGGTTGGATCTTGACCGGCTGCGATGGTGGCCGTCCGATGGTGCAAAAATATGGAGCGTTGGATCTTGATCAGAGAAGATCGGACCATCGAGTGATGTGAAGTTACCAGGTTGCCCTTCGGACCTTCTTCTCTCTCCTCATGAGCCCTGGACCGCGCGCGTGGATCGGGCTCGCGATGCGTTGCGGTGAGCCGAGACTCGCTGATTGGCTGGTTTATGGTGCGCCGATGGGTCCATGGTCCAGGCGCCTGTTGCTGTGGACCAGGCGGCTAACCAGATCACCAAATCAGTTGATTTTTGACAATTTTGACCTGATTTGACTCGGGTTTGACCCAATTGAGTCTTCTTTCTTCATTCTTCAATTCTGGGTCAATTTAACTCCATTTTGCGTAAAATTTATGCCGTTGGAATCCTCTTTCCTTGTTCTTTCTATTGATGACCTCTTCTTCTGCAAAATATAATAACAAGTATCAATTTTCTAATAAAGTTAGATAATTTAGATATTAATTGATACTTTTTATGTCAATTTGTGACATAAATCACACCCCCAACTTAATCATTGCTAGTCCCTTAGCAATGTACCAAAATAAGATCATATTCCAAAAAGATCCTTCCTTTGCAAATTAATTTAAGATCGAAATTCAAGAAGTTTTCTAGTATTACTAAGTAATGAGCTTCGAATTAGAATCGGTAGTCAGTCTACTTAGGAGCTTTCTTAGAGTACACTTAAAGTTTTATAGCACTTGTGTGAGTGATAACTAACTTAGTATTTCAGTATTAACTTGTACAGGCCAATTGTATCATTTTTCATAACTTAGTTCGATTAATTTTATACACACAGATTAAACAAAGAACTAAGGTAGCTTTCACACTATTTTTTTTTTTTTTTTTTTTGCTGAGCATCCTGGCCTTCCCACCACCGTTTGATGCGAATCTCAACACTTGACTTAGGTGAAGAGACCCGGTTACTAGGCTTAGGGCAATCCACATTTACTCTGTGTTTTGCATTTTATTTCAGGCAGGTAGCTCTTTCCTTAAATTCAAATTTCTTCAATTGGGGTGTAGAAAAATTATCTAATTTAAATAATACTCAAATCCTTAATTGGCCTTACAATTAACACCTACTTTACCTTGTTAGTGTGCATGTGCAATTGGAAGTGCTAATAGTCTTTAAATGACCTATGCCACCAAGAGTCTAACCAGCTAATCTTCTCCGTGACTCACTACATTTATTAGCAAATACTTTCTAACTTACTCTTATTTCTTTTCTAGATTAATTTATTTCAAATTTTTTTTTTAATATATTAAATGCAAGAAATAACTCATAGTGGAAGGAAAAGGAAATGATAACACCTGATTTTGTTCAAGCTCTAATTTGCGCCGTTGGAATCCTCTTTCCTTGTTCTTTCTATTGATGACCTCTTCTTCTGCAAAATATAATAACAAGTATCAATTTTCTAATAAAGTTAGATAATTTAGATATTAATTGATACTTTTTATGTCAATTTGTGACATAAATCACACCCCCCAACTTAACCGACATTGTCCCCAATGGAGTTTATCTAATTTATTTGTCTGAAACAAAAAAAATTAGAAATTAAATAAGCTGGGTTGCCTCCCAGAAGCGCTAAGTTTTATGTCTTCAGCCAGACCAAACCTCGAAGCAATTTAATCAGAATAAGTTGGTTCATAAAGAACCATGGCATCTTCAACAGTCTCGACAGGTAATTCCAAGAATGGTTTTAATCGTTGACCATTAACTTTAAAGATAACACCATTACTTGGGTTTTCTATCTCAACAGCTCCGTGTGAAAAGACTTCCTTTACTAAAAATGGTCCTGTCCATCTAGACCTAAGCTTTCCTGGAAACAGATGTAATCTAGAGTTATATAAGAGCACCTTTTGTCCGATATTGAAAGTTTTTCTCATAATTGATTGATCATGAAATGCTTTGGTTCGTTCCTTGTATATCCTTGCATTTTCATAGGCTTCATTTCTAAGTTCTTCTAATTCATTCAACTGAAGCTTCCTATGGTTTCCAGCGTCGTTCAAATTTGTATTTAGTTGTTTGATGGCCCACATGGCTTTGTGTTCTATCTCAATAGGCAAGTGACATGGTTTACCAAACACAATCCTATAAGGAGACATTCCTAGATTGGTCTTGAAAGCGGTTCGGTATGCCCAAAGTGCATCAATTAATTTCAAAGACCAATCCTTTCTATTGGCACTAACAGTTTTTTCAGGATCTGTTTGATTTGTCGGTTTGACACTTCAACTTGCCCACTAGTTTGAGGATGATATGGTGTGGCCAATTTGTGGGTGACATTATACTTTTTCATCAATGTTGCAAAAGGTCGGTTACAAAAATGGGTTCCCCGATCACTAATGATTGCCCTAGGAATACCGAAACGGGAGAGAATATTTTCTTTAAGAAACTTAATGACCATTTTGCTATCGGGTGTTCTACATGCAATTGCTTCTACCCATTTTGAAACATAATCAACTGCTACTAGAATATATTCATTTCCAAAGGAATTTGGAAATGTCCCATGAAATCGATCCCCCAACATCAAAAACTTCAACTACCAAGATTGGGTTGAGTGGCATCATGTGTCGCTTGGTAGTCGATCGACCCCATTTTCTGACATTGAGCACAACTTTTACAATATTCATGAGCATCCTTAAACAAATTGGGCCAATAAAAACCACATTGGAGAACCTTAGCAGCAGTTTTCTTAGACGCGAAGTGACCCCCACATGCTTGATCATGACAAAAAAGATAAAATATTCCATGACTTCGTTATCTGGATACACCTTCTAATAATTTGATCAGGACATTGTTTAAAAAGATAAGGATCATCCCAAATGAAATACTTCACTTGGGGCAAAGAATTATATTTATCCTGCCTTAGTCCAATGAGAAGGTATCTTACTATGGCTAAATAATTTACAATATCAGCAACACAAGGTTCAGTAGACACAAGCACATGAGTTGCTCATCTGGGAAAGATTCATTGATGGGTGGTTCACTAGATGGTGCGACTGGAATTCGGGACAAATGATCTGCTACAACGTTCTCAGTGCCTTTCTTGTCCTAATTTCTAGGTCAAATTCTTGAAGGAGCAAAATCCATCTGATTAAGCGTACCTTGGCATCCTTCTTTGCTAGGAGATGTCTAATGGCTGAGTGATCGGTGTAAACAATGGTGTGGGTCCCAACCAAATAAGATCTAAATTTCTCTAAAGCAAAGACAACGGCAAGGAACTCCTTCTCAGTTGTGGTGTAGCTAAGCTGCACATCATTTAAGGTTTTACTTGCATAATATATCACTCTAGGGCAGCTTATTTATCCGTTGACCTAAGATTGCGCCCACAACATGATCGGACGCATCACACATTAATTCAAATGGTTCAGACCAGACAGGAGGATGAATGATTGGAGCTGATACAAGTGCTTTTTTTAGAAATTCAAAAGATTCCAAGCACTCATGAGTAAATTCAAATTTGGTATCCTTTGCCAAAAGATTAGTCAGTGGACGTGCTACTTTGCTAAAGTTGGCAATAAACCTTCTATAGAATCCAGCATGACCTAAAAATGAACGTATTTCTTTCACAGATTTAGGTGGTGGAAGACTTGCAATTAGATCTATTTTGGCCTTGTCTACTTCAATCTCCTTTTTAGAAATGACATGGCCAAGAACTATTCCCTGTTTGACCATAAACTGATATTTTTCCCAGTTGAGAACTAAGTGCTTCTCCTTACATCGTTCTAGAACTAATTGCAGGTGATTCAGACACTCGGAGAAGGTTAGGCCAAAAATAGAAAAGTCATCCATAAAAATTTCTAGAAATCATTCTATCATATCTGAAAACATGCTGATCATGCATCTCTGGAAGGTTGCCGGTGCATTACATAGTCCAAAGGGCATTCGTCTATAGGCAAAAGTACCAAATGGACAGGTGAATATAGTCTTTTCTTGATCTTCAGCGGCTATGGAGATCTGGTTGTAACCGGAGTATCCATCAAGAAAACAGTAAAACTCTTGTCCGGCTAGTCTTTCCAACATTTGATCAATAAATGGCAAAGGAAAGTGATCTTTCCTTGTCGCAGCATTCAACTTTCTATAGTCTATACAGACCCTCCATCCGTTTGGGTCCTAGTTGGGATAAGTTCGTTTGCATCATTTTGGACCACTATTACCCCAGATTTCTTGGGTACTACTTGAACTGGGCTTACCCAAGAGCTATCAAAAATAGGATAAATTATTCCACTATCTAGGAGTTTCAGAATCTCCTTTTTAACTACATCCTTCATAGCTGGATTAAGCCTTCTTTGGGCTTCTCTTGTTGGTTTAGCCTCTTCCTCTAAGTATATTCTATGTTGAACTATAGAAGGGCTTATTCCTTTGATATCTGCTATGGTCCAACCTATTGCTTCTTGATTTGCTTTTAGAACTGACACTAACTCCTCCTCTTGCTTGGGATCTAGGTCTGATGCAATAATTACAGGCAAAGTTTCTTTGGGTCCTAGATATGCATACTTGAGATGTTCTGGGAGGATTTCAGTTCTAAAATGGGTGCTTCCTCTATTGATGGTTTAGGTGATGATTTCACCATCTCAATGATTGGTTCAGTAGGAAGTGTCGATTCCTGATTAATCTGATTTTCTTTAAGTATTTCATTGACATCCTCAGACTCATGGATTAACCAGGGGCTAGACTCTAGGTCGACTTCATCATCACTAATGTCAATGGATTCATAAATACCATCTTGGACTACATTGACATCAGCATGAGAAGAGGATTCCTGTTCTAAGTTAAAAACATTAAGCTCAATGGTCATATTCCCAAAGGATAACTTCATTAGACATTTCGATAATTGATTTCAGCACTGGCCGTAGCTAAGAATGATCTTCCTAAAATGACAGGTATATGTCCTTTAGGATTCGCAACTGGCTCAGTCTCTAAAATAATAAAATCTACAGGAAAATAAAATTTTCAACCTTTATCAGAACATTCTCGACCATTCCCTTAGGGATCCTGAGAGATCTATCGACTAACTGTAATGTATCCCAGTAGGTTGAAGTTTTTCTAATCCTAGTTGCTCATACACCGAATATGGAAGGATATTCACACTAGCTCCTAGATCTAGCAAGGCCTTTTTTATATTGGTTTCTCCAATAATACAAGAAATTTTGGAGCTCCAGGGTCCTTATATTTAATTGGCACATGGCTAGATAGGTATGAACTGACACTTGCAGCCAAAAATGCTTTCTTTGGTACATTAGTGGTCCTTTTCCTAGTGCAAAGATCTTTTAAAAATTTGGCATAAGTTGGAACCTGATGGATTATATCTAAAAGAGGAATATTAACTTGAACTTGTTTAAATACCTCTAAAATTTTATCTAAATGTTCAGATTTATTGGATTTCAGTCTGTTTGGAAAAGGAGCTCTAGGACTTTTAAGTACTGGACTAGGTGAATTTTCAGTTTCTGGTGCTTGAGGTTGAAAGGTAGTAGTTTTAGAAGGTGACTCGGCAGATGAGTCCTCTATATCATCAAGTGCAACTACCTTATTGTCTATTTGTTTTCCCGATCTTAAGGTATGAATGGCATTTACACCATTAACTTGGTTTCCTTGTTGGGGTCGTGGACCATTTTGGTTCCTAGGATTTGGCTCAGGTTGGCTAGGTAACCTACCATGTTCTCGTTCACTAATGGTCGAAGCCAGCTGACTTACTTGCATTTCTAGACGGGCTATAGCTTGGGTGTTATTATTTATGAATTGACCTGTGGTTTGCATAAAGCTGGTATGTGTCTTCATCATGGCTTCTAGGTTTTTCTCTAAAGAGGTAATTTTCTTGTCATTATCATGGAAGCCTGGCAGGTTGTTCATCACTGGGTTGGACCTTAGATTTTGCTGATTGAAATTTGGATTGCCTACATTAGGATTCTGGGACCATGAGAAATTCGGGTGATTCCTCCAACCTGGGTTATATGTGGGTGCATAAGGATTGTTCAATGGTCCTTGATAGGTGGCATTCACCTGTGCACACTCATTCGAGTAGGAACATTCTTCTAAGACATGGTCTGGTGCATTGCACCCTTTACACATGGGTGCAGATATTTGATTTACATTGGCTGGTCTCTGTAATTCTAAGGCTTCCAATCTATGTGTTAAGGTTGCAATCGTGGCCTCTGATGCTAAGGTTGGTTGAATTTGATGCATTCCTCCTCTTGAAGGTGTAGCTTTATCAGGTTCCCTAGTTGTTTCCCACTGTAAATTTTTCTCGGCTAGGTCTTCTAAGAATTGCCAAGCTTCAGTAGTTTCTTTGTCCATAAATTGGCCTTGGCACATGGACTCTAGCATGGTTCTTGAGTTTGAATCTAACCCCTCATAGATGATCTGGCATAGTCTCCAAGTTTCTATTCCATGGTGTGGGCATTGGGTCAAAAGATTCTTGAAACGATCAAAGTACTTCCAAAATGATTCACCAGCTAGTTGGTAAAATTGATTTATTTCATTCCTAATCCTAGCTATTTTATGATGGAGAAAATACTTTTTCAAAAATGTTCTCACAAAGCCCTCCTAGGTAGTGACAGAATGGTTTGGCAGACTATAAAGCCACTTCTTAGCATTATCCTTAAGGGCAAAGTTGATTAATCTAAGTTTGACCTCATCCTCTGTTAATTGCAGTTTCATGGTTGCACATACCTCCTCAAATTCTCTAATAGATATATAAGCATCCTCTAATCCTGTGAATTTTGGAAGCATATTTATGATTTGAGGTTTGATTTCAAAATTGTTAGCTGTGGGTTGTGGCAACCTGATACAAGATGGTTGGATGGAGCCAACTGGATAACACAAATCCTTAAGGGTCATGGGTTGGATTGGTTCAGCCATTGGAACAACAGGAATTGACTCAATTCTAACTAGACGACCCGACACTCTTCTCCACACACGAGGTGTATGGTTCTCGATGTTTATATAATTTTTTTTATAAAAATTTTTATGTATAAGAAAAAGAAAGAAAAGAGAAAAAGTTCTAAAGAAAAGATCCTAAGGAGTCCTAAATCTAAAGAAAAGTAACCAAATTAATTTAAATTTTAATAAATTTTTTTTTCAAACAAATGAAACAATAAATTAAACTCAATCTATCCTAGGGTTAACCTAAATCTAGACAGCTCCTAACTGTTCCAAGATGACCCTTCAAGCCTTCCAAGTGGAGATTGATCAACTAGTTAGCCAGGTAAGTATAAGAGGTGGGAGGTTCACTCATCGTTGCCTTTCTAGACACCAAACGAGTTGGCCAGGCCAGCAACTGAACCAATTTAACAAACCACCCTCAGGGACTTGCCTAGACACCAACTAATCAAACAACTCAAACTTGGTAGAACTCTTAGGGTTCTTTGTCTTATTGAGCTCGAATTTCTTAAGGTTGACGTCTAATTGATTTTAAGATTAAAGGTCTAGGTAATGCAATATGATGGAGATGGTTTTTGGGCTAAGGAAGGGTAATGAAATCCCCACCTTATCTTGTTAATGGGTTGATGCCCTTAGATTAATTATGAAAATACAAATGCAAATAAACAAGATGACCAAGAATGTAAAAGATTTTAATTTAGAATTTTTTTTTATTTTGATATTTTACTTCACGATTATGAAATGTCTTTTGTTTTGTTTTATTTTTTTTTTTTATTTTTTTTTTTTATGATTAAGTAAATTCAAATGATTAGGTCTAAAAAAAAAAGTAATTAACTAAAAATAATAAAAGAGAAATTAGAAGCGTACCTGAATTTTCCAGCAATCACCAACTAAATCTAGAAACCTAAAGGAAAAAGAAAGAGAGTTATAAAGCACGAAGAATAAATATTTGAAAACAATTTAAAATGCCAAATCCCCGGCAACGGCGCCAAAAACTTGATGTGCAAATCTTAAAATTTGTAAATAAAATCGCAAGCGTACAGTGTGCAGAGTAGCACGACCAGCGAGTACGGATCGATCCCACAGAGACTTGGTTTAAAAATAATTTTCAAATCTATGCTCAAGCGAGCTTTAACGACAATCAAAAATCGAAAGTTGTTTGCTAAAGACAATAAGACTAAGGATTTAGAGTTTTTGAATCCACTAGATCTAGATTAGGGAATTCTACCTAGAATTTTTCTTATTGATCCTAATGACTACTCCTCTTGTCTTTCCCAAGCATAGATTATGAAGGGACTAAGGCCCAACGATAACCCATCAAGATTCTTTACAAGAGAGTAGTAACTAGGATCCCTTAGGGTTTTCTCCTCCTATGCACTGAATCAAGCATGAACTATGAAGGGACTCTGACCCAACTGTAGTTCATCAAAAATTCTTGGCGAAAGAGGAAGAAAAAAAAACCCTAAGAAAAAGAAAGAACCCTATGTAAAACCCCTACTCATGATCTAGCTTCATCGCAAACCCTAGAAGGGATGCTTAGCTAGACATGATCTAAATCTACTTGCAAAATTTAAATACAGAAAAATAAACTACCCTAATTTCATAAATTAAACTATCCTAATTGCATAAATTTAAACTGCATAATTTAAACTAATCTAATTGCATAAAATTAAATTACATAAATTAAACTATCCTAATTGCAAGAAAAATAAATTGCATAATGTAAAGAGATAAAATTACATAAAAATAAGATTTTATATATAAAAAAAATTATTACAAAAATCTCAAAGCTCGAGGCTTGAGAAGAAAGCTAAAAACTCCATTATCTAGGGTTACAAGCTTGATCGGAAGGCCCCCCCAATCCTTTTTTTTAAAACAAGGGCCTTTGGGGGCTTTTTATAGGCATTTGGGGGTTATAAGGTTTTCAAAACTTTAGATGTGGGACTAAGAGATTTTAGAGGGCTGTTAGGGGGGTTTAGGGGCTCAAATCTCGCTCAAAAAGCACTTAAATCTATCAAGAAACCCTAGAAATTATTTCAGCCATCCGATCTTCATCTAAAGGACCCAATTCATCTAATAAATCAAGCCGGAAGCGATTCTGGGCCGTCGGATCATGATCTGGGTGAAGCGCTGCCATTGGATCGTGCTGCAGAGATGGGATCAGGTCGGATGCATCGCAGACCGTCTGATCATGGTGCTGGAAGATTTCGTCCGTTGGATCGCGCTGCAGAAGGATCCCGTGTTGTCCTAGTGTTTATTGATTCTTGCAATTGCCTTGATTATGGTTGGATCTTGACCAGCTGTGATGGTGGCCGTCCGATGGCGCAAAAATATGGAGCGTTGGATCTTGATCAGAGAAGATCGGACCATCGAGTGATGTGAAGTTACCAGGTTGCCCTTCGGACCTTCTTCTCTCTCCTCATGAGCCCTGGACCGCACGCGTGGATCGGGCTCGCGATGCGTTGTGGTGAGCCGAGACTCGCTGATTGGCTGGTTTATGATGCGCCGATGGGTTCATGGTCCAGGCACCTGTTGCTGTGGACCAGGCGGCTAACCAGATCACCAAATCAGTTGATTTTTGATCAATTTTGACCTGATTTGACTCGGGTTTGACCCAATTGAGTCTTCTTTCTTCATTCTTTAATTTCTGGGTCAATTTAACTCCATTTTGCGTAAAATTTATGCCGTTGGAATCTTCTTTCCTTGTTCTTTCTATTGATGACCTCTTCTTCTGCAAAATATAATAATAAGATCAATTTCCTAATAAAGTTAGATAATTTAGATATTAATTGATACTTTTTATGTCAATTTGTGACATAAATCACACCCCCCAACTTAACCGACATTGTCTCCAATGGAGTTTATCTAATTTATTTGTCTGAAAATAAAAAAAAATATTAGAAATTAAATAAACTGGGTTGCCTCCCAGAAGCGCTAAGTTTTATGTCTTCAGCCAGACCAAACCTCGAAGCAATTTAATCAGAATAAGTTGGTTCATAAAGAACCATGGCATCTTCAACAGTCTCGACAAGTAATTTCAAGAATGGTTTTAATCGTTGACCATTAACTTTAAAGATAACACCATTACTTGGGTTTTCTATCTCAACAGCTCTGTGTGAAAAGACTTCCTTTACTAAAAATGGTCCTGTCCATCTAGACCTAAGCTTTCCTGGAAACAGATGTAATCTAGAGTTATATAAGAGCACCTTTTGTCCGATATTGAAAGTTTTTCTCATAATTGATTGATCATGAAATGCTTTGGTTCGTTCCTTGTATATCCTTGCATTTTCATAGGCTTCATTTCTAAGTTCTTCTAATTCATTCAACTGAAGCTTCCTATGGTTTCCAGCGTCGTTCAAATTTATATTTAGTTATTTGATGGCCCACATGGCTTTGTGTTCTATCTCAATAGGCAAGTGACATGGTTTACCAAACACAATCCTATAAGGAGACATTCCTAGATTGGTTTTGAAAGCGGTTCGGTATGCCCAAAGTGCATCAATTAATTTCAAAGACCAATCCTTTCTATTGGCACTAACAGTTTTTTTCAGGATTTGTTTGATTTGTCAGTTTGACACTTCAACTTGCCCACTAGTTTGAGGATGATATGGTGTGGTCAATTTGTGGGTGACATTATACTTTTTCATCAATGTTGCAAAAGGTCGGTTACAAAAATGGGTTCCTCGATCACTAATGATTGCCCTAGGAATACCGAAACGGTAGAGAATATTTTCTTTAAGAAACTTAATGACCATTTTGCTATCGGATGTTCTACATGCAATTGCTTCTACCCATTTTGAATCATAATCAACTGCTACTAGAATATATTCATTTTCAAAGGAATTTGGAAATGGTCCCATGAAATCGATCCCCCAAACATCAAAAACTTCAACTACCAAGATTGGGTTGAGTGGCATCATGTGTCGCTTGGTGATTCGACCCATTTTCTGACATTGAGCACAACTTTTACAATATTCATGAGCATCCTTAAACAAATTGGGCCAATAAAAATCACATTGGAGAACCTTAGCAGCAGTTTTCTTAGACGCGAAGTGACCCTCACATGCTTGATCATGACAAAAAGATAAAATATTCATGACTTCGTTATCTGGGATACACCTTCTAATAATTTGATCAGGATATTGTTTAAAAAGATAAGGATCATCCCAAATGAAATACTTCACTTGGGCAAAGAATTTATATTTATCCTGCTTAGTCTAATGAGAAGGTATCTTACCTATGGCTAAATAATTTACAATATCAGCAAACCAAGGTTCAGTAGACACAGACATGAGTTGCTCATTTGGGAAAGATTCATTGATGGGTGGTTCACTAGATGGTGCAACTGGAATTCGAAACAAATGATCTGCTACAACATTCTCAGTGCCTTTCTTGTCCCTAATTTCTAGGTCAAATTCTTGAAGGAGTAAAATCCATCTGATTAAACGTACCTTGGCATCCTTCTTTGCTAGGAGATGTCTAATGGCTGAGTGATCGATGTAAACAATGATGTGGGTCCCAACCAAATAAGATCTAAATTTCTCTAAAGCAAAGACAACGGCAAGGAACTCCTTCTTAGTTGTGGTGTAGCTAAGCTGCGCATCATTTAAGGTTTTACTTGCATAATATATCACTCTAGGTAGCTTATTTATCTGTTGACCTTAGATTACGCCCACAACATGATCGGATGCATCACACATTAATTCAAATGGTTCAGACCAGACAGGAGGATGAATGATTGGAGCTGATACAAGTGCTTTTTTTAGAAATTCAAAAGATTCCAAGCACTCATGAGTAAATTCAAATTTGGTATCCTTTGCCAAAAGATTAGTCAGTGGACGTGCTACTTTGCTAAAGTTGGCAATAAACCTTCTATAGAATCCAGCATGACCTAAAAATGAACGTATGTCTTTCACAGATTTAGGTGGTGGAAAACTTGCAATTAGATCTATTTTGGCCTTGTCTACTTCAATCCCCTTTTTAGAAATGACATGGCCAAGAACTATTCCCTGTTTGATCATAAACTGACATTTTTCCCAGTTGAGAACTAAGTGCTTCTCCTTACATCGTTCTAGAACTAATTGCAGGTGATTCAGACACTCGGAGAAGGTTAGGCCAAAAACAGAAAAGTCATCCATAAAAATTTCTAGAAATCATTCTATCATATCTGAAAACATGCTGATCATGCATCTCTGAAAGGTTGCCGGTGCATTACATAGTCTAAAGGGCATTCATCTATAGGCAAAAGTACCAAATGGACAGGTGAATGTAGTCTTTTCTTGATCTTCAGCAGCTATGGAGATCTGGTTGTAACCGGAGTATCCATCAAGAAAATAGTAAAACTCTTGTCCAGCTAGTCTTTCCAACATTTGATCAATAAATGGCAAAGGAAAGTGATCTTTCCTTGTCGCAGCATTCAACTTTCTATAGTCTATACAGACCCTCCATCCTGTTTGGGTCCTAGTTGGGATAAGTTCGTTTGCATCATTTTGGACCACTGTTATCCCAGATTTCTTGAGTACTACTTGAACTGGGCTTACCCAAGAGCTATCAGAAATAGGATAAATTATTCCACTATCTAGGAGTTTCAGAATCTCCTTTTTAACTACATCCTTCATAGCTGGATTAAGCCTTCTATGGGCTTCTCTTGTTGGTTTAGCCTCTTCCTCTAAGTATATTCTATGTTGAACTATAGAAGGGCTTATTCCTTTGATATCTGCTATGGTCCAACCTATTGCTTCTTGATTTGCTTTTAGAACTGACACTAACTCCTCCTCTTGCTTGGGATCTAGGTCTGATGCAATAATTACAGGCAAAGTTTCTTTGGGTCCTAGATATGCATACTTAAGATGTTCTGGGAGGGGTTTCAGTTCTAAAATGGGTGCTTCCTCTATTGATGGTTTAGGTGATGATTTCACCATCTCAATGATTGGTTCAGTAGGAAGTGTCGATTCTGATTAATCTGATTTTCTTTAAGTATTTCATTGACATCCTCAGACTCATGGATTAACCAGGGGTTAGACTCTAGGTCGACTTCATCATCACTAATGTCAATGGATTCATAAATACCATCTTGGACTACATTGACATCAGCATGAGAAGAGGATTCCTGTTCTAAGTTAAAAATATTAAGCTCAATGGTCATATTCCCAAAGGATAACTTCATCAGACCATTTCGACAATTGATTTCAGCATTGACCGTAGCTAAGAATGGTCTTCCTAAAATGACAGGTATATGTCCTTTAGGATTCGCAACTGGCTCAATCTCTAAAATAATAAAATCTACAGGGAAAATAAAATTTTCAACCTTTATCAGAACATCCTCGACCATTCCCTTAGGGATCCTGAGAGATCTATCGGCTAACTGTAATGTGATCCCAGTAGGTTGAAGTTTTTCTAATCCTAGTTGCTCATACACCGAATATGGAAGGATATTCACACTAGCTCCTAGATCTAACAAGGCCTTTTTTATATTGGTTTCTCCAATAACACAAGAAATTATTGGAGCTCTAGGGTCCTTATATTTAATTGGCACATGGCTAGATAGGTATGAACTGTCACTTGCAGCCAAAAATGCTTTCTTTGGTACATTAGTGGTCCTTTTCCTAGTGCAAAGATCTTTTAAAAATTTGGCATAAGTTGGAACCTGATGGATTATATCTAAAAGAGGAATATTAACTTGGACTTGTTTAAATACCTCTAAAATTTTATCTAAATGTTCAGATTTATTGGATTTCAGTCTGTTTGGAAAAGGAGCTCTAGGACTTTTAAGTACTGGACCAGGTGAATTTTTAGTTTCTGGTGCTTGAGGTTGAAAGGTAGTAGTTTTAGAAGGTGACTCGGCAGATGAGTCCTCTATATCATCAAGTGCAACTACCTTATTGTCTATTTGTTTTCTCGATCTTAAGGTATGAATGGCATTTACACCATTAACTTGGTTTCCTTGTTGGGGTCGTGGACCATTTTGGTTCCTAGGATTTGGCTCAGGTTGGCTAGGTAACCTACCATGTTCTCGTTCACTAATGGTCGAAGCCAGCTGACTTATTTGCATTTTCAGACAGGCTATAGCTTGGGTGTTATTATTTATGAATTGACCCGTGGTTTGCATAAAGCTGGTATGTGTCTTCATCATGGCTTCTAGGCTTTTCTCTAAAGAGATAATTTTCTTGTCATTATCATGGAAGCCTGGCAGGTTGTTCATCACTGGGTTGGACCTTAGATTTTGCTGATTGAAATTTGGATTGCCTACATTAGGATTCTGGGACCATGAGAAATTTGGGTGATTCCTCCAACCTGGGTTATATATGGGTGCATAAGGATTGTTCAATGGTCCTTGATAGGTGGCATTCACCTGTGCACACTCATTCGAGTTGGAACATTCTTCTAAGACATGGTCTGGTGTATTGCACCCTTTACACATGGGTGCAGATATTTGATTTACATTGGCTGGTCTCTGTAATTCTAAGGCTTCCAATCTACGTGTTAAGGTTGCAATCTTGGCCTCTGATGCTAGGGATGGTTGAATTTGATGCATTCCTCCTCTTGAAGGTGTAGCTTTATCAGGTTCCCTAGTTGTTTCCCACTATAAATTTTTCTCGACTAGGTCTTCTAAGAATTGCCAAGCTTCAGTAGTTTCTTTCTCCATAAATTGGCCTTGGCACATGGACTCTAGCATGGTTCTTAAGTTTGAATCTAACCCCTCATAGATGATCTGGCATAGTCTCCAAGTTTCTATTCCATGGTGTGGGCATTGGGTCAAAAGATTCTTGAAACGATCAAAGTACTTCCAAAATGATTCACCAGCTAGTTAGTAAAATTGATTTATTTCATTCCTAATCCTAGCTGTTTTATGATGGGGGAAATACTTTTTCAAAAATATTCTCACAAAGCCCTCCCAGGTAGTGACAGAATGGTTTGGCAGACTATAAAGCCACTTCTTAGCATTATCCTTAAGGGCAAAGTTGATTAATCTAAGTTTGACCTCATCCTCTGTTAATTGCAGTTTCATGGTTGCACATACCTCCTCAAATTCTCTAATAAATATATAAGCATCCTCTAATCCTGTGAATTTTGAAGTATATTTATGATTTGAGGTTTGATTTCAAAATTGTTAGTTGTGGGTTGTGGCAACCTGATACAAGATGGTTGGATGGGCCAACTGGATAACACAAATCCTTAAGGGTCATGGGTTGGATTGGTTCAGCCATTGGAACAACAGGAATTGACTCAATTCTAACTAGACGACCCGACACTCTTCTCCACACACGAGGTGTACGGTTCTCGATGTTTATACAATTTTTTTTATAAAAATTTTTATGTATAAGAAAAAGAAAGAAAAGAGAAAAAGTTCTAAAGAAAAGATCCTAAGGAGTCCTAAATCTAAAGAAAAGTAACCAAATTAATTTAAATTTTAATAAATTTTTTTTTTTCAAACAAGTGAAACAATAAATTAAACTCAATCTATCCTAGGGTCAACCTAAATCTAGACAGCTCCTAACTGTTCCAAGATGACCCTTCAAGCCTTCCAAGTGGAGATTGATCAACTAGTTAGCCAGGTAAGTATAAGAGGTGGGAGGTTCACTCATCGTTGCCTTTCTAGACACCAAATGAGTTGGCCAGGCCAGCAACTGAATCAATTTAACAAACCACCCTCAGGGACTTGCCTAGACACCAACTAATCAAACAACTCAAACTTGGTAGAACTCTTAGGGTTCCTTGTCCTATTGAGCTCGAATTCCTTAAGGTTGACGTCTAATTGATTTTAAGATTAAAGGTCTAGGTAATGCAATATGATGGAGATGGTTTTTGGGCTAAGAAAGGGTAATGAAATCTCCACCTTATCTTATTAATGGGTTGATGCCCTTAGATTAATTATGAAAATGCAAATGCAAATAAACAAGATGACCAAGAATGTAAAAGATTTTAATTTAGAATTTTTTTTTTATTTTGATATTTTACTTCACGATTATGAAATATCTTTTGTTTTGTTTTATTATTATTATTATTTTTTTTTATGATTAAGTAAATTCAAATGATTAGGTCTAAAAGGAGAAGTAATTAACTAAAAATAATAAAAGAGAAATTAGAAGCATACCTGAGTTTTCTAGCAATCACCAACTAAATCTAGAAACCTAAAGGAAAAAGAAAGAGAGTTATAAAGCACGAAGAACAAATATTTGAAAATAATTTAAAATGCCAAATCCCCGGCAACAGTGCCAAAAACTTGATGTGCAAATCTTAAAATTTGTAAATAAAATCGCAAGCGCACAGTGTGCAGAGTAGCACGACCAGCGAGTACGGGTCGATCCCACAGAGACTTGGTTTAAAAATGATTTTCAAATCTATGCTCAAGTGAGCTTTAACGACAATCGAAAATCGAAAGTTGTTTGCTAATGACAATAAGATTAAGGATCTAGAGTTTTTGAATCCACTAGATCTAGATTAGAAATTCTACCTAGAATTTTTCTTATTGATTCTAACGACTACTCCTCTTGTCTTTTCCAAGCATAGATTATGAAGGGACTAAGGCCCAACGATAACCCATCAAGATTCTTTATAGGGGAGTAGTAACTAGGATCCCTTAGGATTTTCTCCTCCTATGCTCTGAATCAAGCATGAACTATGAAGGGACTCTGACCCAACTGTAGTTCATCAAAAATTCTCGACAAAAGAGGAAGAAAAAGAAACCCTAAGAAAAAGAAAGAACCCTATGTAAAACCCCTACTCATGATCTAGCTTCATCGCAAACCCTATAAGGGATGCTTAGCTAGACATGATCTAAATCTACTTGCAAAATTTAAATGCAGAAAAATAAACTACCCTAATTTCATAAATTAAACTATCCTAATTGTATAAATTTAAACTGCATAATTTAAACTAACCTGATTGCATAAAATTAAATTACATAAATTAAACTATCCTAATTGCAAGAAAAATAAATTGCATAATGTAAGGAGATAAAATTGCATAAAAATAAGATTTTATATAAAAAAAATTTATTACAAAAATCTCAAAGCTCGAGGCTTGAGAAGAAAGCTAAAAACCCCATTATCCACGGTTACAAGCTTGATCGGAAGGCCCCCCAATCTTTTTTTTAAAACAAGGGCCTTTGGGGGCTTTTTATAGGCATTTGGGGGTTATAAAGTTTTCAAAACTTTAGATGTGGGACTAAGAGGTTTTAGAGGGCTGTTAGGGGGGTTTAGGGGCTCAAATCTCACTCAAAAAGCACTTAAATCCATCAAGAAACCCTAAAAATTGTTTCAGCCGTCCGATCTTCATCTAAAGGACCCAATTCATCTAATAAATCAAGCCAGAAGCGATTCTGGGCCGTTGGATCACGATCTGGGTGAAGCGCTGCCGTTGGATCACGCTGCAGAGATGGGATCAGGTCAGATGCGTCGCAGACCATCCGATCAAGGCGTTGGAAGATTTCGTCCGTTGGATCGCACTGCAGAAGGATCCCGTGTTGTCCTAGTGTTTATTGATTCTTGCAATTGCCTTGATTATGGTTGGATTTTGATCGGTTGCGATGGTGGCCATCCGATGGCATAAAAATGTGGAGCGTTGGATCTTGATCAGAGAAGATCGGACCATCGAGTGATGTGAAGTTACCAGGTTGCCCTTCGGACCTTCTTCTCTCTCCTCATGAGCCCTGGACCGCGTGCGTGGATCGGGCTCGTGATGCGTTGCGGTGAGCCGAGACTCGCTGATTGGCTGGTTTATGGTGCGCCGATGGGTCCATGGTCCCGGCGCCTGTTGCTGTGGACCAGGCGGCTAACCAGATCACCAAATCAGTTGATTTTTGATCAATTTTGATCTGATTTGACTCGGATTTGATCCAATTGAGTCTTCTTTCTTCATTCTTCAATTCTTGGATCAATTTAACTCTGTTTTGCATAAAATTTATGCCGTTGGAATCCTCTTTCCTTGTTCTTTCTATTGATGACCTCTTCTTTTGCAAAATATAATAACAAATATCAATTTCCTAATAAAGTTAGATAATTTAGATATTAATTGATACTTTTTATGTCAATTTGTGATATAAATCAGCTTCGTTAAGAACGGAGAAGAGCCCTACATTTATAAGTGGGCTAATGGTCCAGTAGTAGTATTTTCAGAAAATTGTGGATTGAGGTGATGTCTACCTTCAGAAGATTGATGGAAGGGAGAACCTGGCCGACCCATTCACTAAAGCCATTGCGATGAAGAGGTTCGACAACTACAAGTCGAAGATGGGTATTAGATACTGTACCGATTGGCTTTAGGCCAAGTGGGAGATTGTTGGGAATAGTGTCCCAAAGTCAATCGTCAGCCTGTTGACGGTTGTGCTCCTTTTGTATATGTATATGAATTATGAATTAATAAAAATTATTTTGATATTTCTTTTTTCATCACAAAATATTTTATCTTCTAATGAACTCCTATATTGTGGTGAAGTCCTTAGGACTATTTAGACTCGACAAAGGAGGATTTATGGTTTAGTCCTTAAATCTGTTTGCGACCAAATGATACGTTGTTACCAAGGATGACAACGTTTATCAAGCATAGGTCATTGTGTGCCATATAGGTTGGTTGTCCTCTTAACCAATGAGTGTGGAGACACTGGAATGGCATACAGATGAGATGTAAGGGCACATCTGCATTGAACGTGACCGACTCTGGAGCTATTTCTGCTGTCAAGATTTGCTCCGATGGAATATGGGTATAAATATCCCTCCGACCTGAGACCGTCATGGTGACTTGCAAGCAACTCACTACACTTAGTCACTGGACTACCTGAATTTTTAATTCAGTGATGGAAGGCTGCTTGGTGTAGTCAAGTACTTGACTTGTCGGTGCATGTGTCAAGATGGGATTGACCACTCTAATTTAGGAGCTGTGTACAGTCGTATTTCAATTTAGCAAAACCTTGACCAAGGTAGTCCTAGTGAGGAGTCACAAGACTGTTTGAGTTGAGCATGATTCGGATGATTTGATCAGGGTTGACAGTTTAACCCTGAGTCATCCTAAACACAAGGGTCAAAAGGATGAATTATACAGTAACCATATTCACGTAGGTTCTGAGTGTTGCGATTGTGACTATTCGACCTACCCAGACATCGGATACTATTGCTAGATGGTCACTTCGATTAGTACAGGAATTGGTTCCTATGCTACTGGCTTAGGTTCGAACCTACGTGGTCACACATGATAGGATCAAGATGCTGTCGTTAAGACACCATGATTATCAATCAAATTTTGACTTCAATAAAAATTAAAAATATGTAGAAAGTAGTGAGTCGGGTCTAATCCATAGAGAAAGCAAGATTTTGATTTGAAATCTTTGATTTTACAAAAAGAAAATAAAATTTTGGAGAAAGCAATTTAAGTCAGAAACAAAAATTAAAAGTATAAAAAATAAATCGGGTACTAAGATCTACTAACTAGATCCTAGCATCTACTTGCAATAAAAATAAATAACAAAAATTTAAAAAGTATAAAAATAAATTGGTACTAAGATCTACTAATTAGATCCTAGCATCTACGTGCAAGAAAAATAAAAGATAGGAATTTAAAGTGCAGGAAAATAAATTTTGTATTAATTGAAATTAAAATTCAAGTACAAAGAATTTAAAAAAAATAATAAAAATAAAACTGTAACAAGGATCTAAAGTTGATCAGCCAAGCCTTGTCGAGAAGATGGTTGATGACCTCTCCGTCTTCTGTCGTACTCCGTAGAGCGAACCAGCTTTTCTCCTTTTCCTTGGGTCCCTAAAACTATTTTATTTTTTTTATTTTTTTCTATACTTTCCACTCAATTTTTTTCTCCTCCCAAAGCTTATTCCCGGATCCCTTATTTATAGATGAATTTTTCATGATTTTTTGGTAGGAAAAGGAGTCCTAAAACTCTTAGAAATCGTATAAATCTCCTTAGAAATATTCCTGGCCATCGGATCAGCTTCGGACCACCCAGATCTGCTCAAAAATCAGAGTTATAATCCTTATCAGGGTCGGATCAAATGTCAGCCGTCCGATCTGGGTTCTGATGAAGTTCTGACCGTCGGATCGTGCAAAAGAGTCCTTAACACAGTCAGGAGCGATAACAGCCATTGGATTGTGTGATGGATTGCTTCTGGGCCATCGGATCGTGCAAAAGAGTCCTATTCAAAGTCGGCAACGAGTCTGAACCATCGGATCTAGGTTGGATTGAATCGCAGCTATTGGATCACGCCCAAGATCTTATTCTCGCTGTGAACTGTGCCTGTGGACCGCGTAACTATTCCTGTGGACTGCACTCTGGCTCTATGGACCGATCGACCGATCCACCGTACATCGGAGGCTATTTTCTTTATTTTTTAGGATATTTTAGCTCTATTTTTGCTTCGATTTACTCCTAAAAAATTGAAAAAAATATGTATTAAATTCTTCAAAAATTTCTCTTCATTTTGGTGTTTAAATTATTCAATTAATTAACATCTATTTTTTTATAAATATATCTAATTTCATATTTTTTTTCAAAATCACTTATTTTTTAAAAAAATTCAATAAATTCATGAAATTAGGATTTTTAAGAAGATGTTAGCACCATAAATTACCAAAAATATCTTCAATAAATATAAAAATATACTACTTATCACACTCTCCAACTTGAACTTTGCTCGTCCTCGAGTAAAGAAAAAATTTAGAATCAAGTACCTTTAAACTTAAAATCTCAAATTTTACCAAATAATTTTTCAAAAAGACCACTGATGTTCAGTAGAGTATAAATGAGGTATGTCATTAGGGTATTAATACTAGTCAATATGAGAGTTAAACTAAGAATACTAAACTTTGTCTGAACTTTTTCAAATTATCTCTACCTTTATCTCCAAATTATTAACTTTCATATGGACAAATATATTGTTACTTCTGTCCTTCATTTATTGATTATTTTTTTTTTTTAACATTGTACTGCTATTGAGTGTCTTAATCTCTTAAGCTTTCTGTTTGACCCATGTAGCGAGTTTTTAGTCAATGACTCCCAAACCAGATAGCTTTAGGGCACTAGGTATAAAATACTCCTCGAACCTACTTGCTCGAATCAAACAGGCTATGAGTTAAAACTAGCTTTACAATAAAGCTTCTTTGCCCTTCATACCTTTTGATGCGAAACTCAATGCTTGCTTAGGCAAAGAGGCCCGGTTACTCAGCATGAAGTACTTGAAAATTTTTTTTTTTAAATATATGAAGAAATATATAGTTACTCTACACAAATCCATAGAAAGTAAACTCTTCTTTGATGCTGGTAGAAAAATTTAGAAATACTCAAAGAAAATTATTTAAGTTCTAAACTTAACTCTTTATTGAGTTTTCTTAATATTTGATCCCTCAATATCTCACAAACTCTCTGATCTGTACATCGATTTTCTTTTTAAAAATACTTGGTTTAACTCAATTCTTAAGTGTAATCAGATGCTTAAATACTAAATACTAACTTACTTGAGGACTTAAATTTTTTTTTTATTCTTCCCCCCAACTTAATCAACATTGTCCTCAATGGAGTAGGAAAAATGAACAGTGCATGTAAAGAGAAAGAAAAGGAGAGATATCACCTGATCCATAAATCTTTTCAAAACTAATTTTCTCCCCAACTTAGCCAAGATTATTTTCAGATCCCTACAAAAGACACAAAGCAAGACTCAATTATACAAAAGAAAGCAAAGGCAAAAGTAGAAATTGAAAACTGGGTTGCCTCTCAGGAAGCGATAAGTTTACCGTCTTCAGTCAGACCATATGAAGATTCTCTCACCTATCCCGTGTCGAATATTAGATTGACAAATTCCAATGATTTTGGATTGCCAATCTCAGAAAGATGGCCTATAATAAATTTCAGTAGTTTGTTGCCAATCTTCAGAAAATATTTTACATCTCCATTCTTAATTTTAGAAAGATAGTTCACAAACCCATTCACAGACTTTTGTTTGTTGAGAATTTCTCCTATTTGTTCTTCTAAAATGCTCATGAATTGAATTAGTTAGAAGTTGAGTTGGATGCACGGGATGCTGGAAGGGTGTCATTTGATTCTAAACATGTATTCTCAAGTGTGACTGAGGACGATTTCAATTCTGGAGGAGATGGTGATTCTAAAGAAGAACTGGCTTCTAAGGCCATAGAAAATGAGACTCTTGATGGATATATCTTGGGTAACTCATCCACTCTCTTCTTTTCTTCACTTAGATCAGCATCAGTACTAAGCTCAAGTTCTTCTATTGGGTTAGTTTCAGTACTAATCTTCTCTTCTAAATTTTCTTTTTGGCTAGCATCAGTACTAGCCTCACTCACCTGGTCTTGGAATAGGTCATTAAGAATCCTATCACTTTTGAGCTCAGAAATTGCATTGTCACTTTCAAATTGGAGATTCTTAGGTAGGACATTGGATTGATGACTTGGTCCAGGTAGTTGGTGGATGGGCGGGTCATTTCCAAAATTCGGTATTGGTTCATTTGGTAATTGACCTAGTTCTCTCCTCATGGTAGATTCAGTTAATTGATCTATTTGTGCTTCTAGCCTAGCGAGAGATTACTGTTGGGTCATGATCATTTGTTGAAGTTGGTTCAATCTATCATCGACTAGATTGGTCTATTGAGGAGGTGGATATGACGGCTGATTGTAATAGGATGGTTGAGTAGGCTGACTAGGCTGATCACTATTATAGGCATAATTTTGGTATTGGAGCCCATTCTGAATGTTCTGAACAAAAAAAATTTGAGTCTGAGCCTGAGTCTGTTAGGGTCTCCAAAAAAAATTAGGATGGTTCCTCCAATCTTGATTATATGTATTTAAGAATGGGTCATTGACAGGATTGGAGTAACCTTGAGCAGTTTGAACTTGTTCTTGAATGAAAGGTGAAAACTGTACAGCCGTGGGACATTCGCTCACATGATGGGTCGAGCTAGTACAGATAGAACAAATCTCCTGATAATTGGAAGGTGGTGTGTATTGTGCAGGAGATTGTTGACCTAATGCTAGGAACTGATCAAATTTCTAGGCAAGAAGGTCGACTTTATCTAATCTTTGGGCTATTGGGTTCAAATCGACCTCAGAACTAGAGTCAGAATATTTGATCTCATAGAATGATGAAAACATCGATGGGTTATAGGTGGAAGGAATAAAATATTCCTTCATCTGTCTAGGTGGTTCTTAGAATTTCTAGCCATTTGATTATCATGTTTAGCATGGATCAGTCGTTCAATTTCAGAATTAGGTTCAACTAGATCAGAAAAAATTATACCAGTGCAAACCCTAATGTATGATTCAAGTTTTTTTTTTTTTTTATTTAAAAGAAAAAGGAGAGAAAAGAAAGAAAGAACCCTAGACCTAGATACGTAAGGTGAGAAGAATTAGTTGTGGTTAAGCGTTAATTGCAATCAAGTTAGCAAACAGTTAAACCTAGACACCTACAAGCTTCTTAGACCTAACAGTTCGATGTAGAGTGGCTTAGCTTAAATGCAAATTGGGTTTGTTCTCACTTCCTTCAACCAGCCAGGTAAGAGGTGGGATCGTGGGGGTCCCCCCCGTTGCTTGCCTTAGACACCAATTGAATTGGCCAGGTAAGCTAACAGAACCAATTAAATAACCACAAATCCACTTAGGCTGAGCCTTTATAACCTCTAACCTTAGACACTAGTTTCAGGGATGAGTTTGAACTTACTTTGCACTTGACTTCACCACTATACTCAAACTAAACTCAATTGATCCTAGGGGTCAACGTCTACTTGATTTTAGTTAGGTTTGGGTTAATGTGGGATGCTGGTTGGTTGTTTTTGGGCCAAAGGAGGGTGATGAAATCTTCACCTTATCTTATTATGGGTGTTGCTCTTAAATTGATTTGAGATGAATATGCACAACCAATTTCAAACAAGGAGTTCTATGCAACTAAATTAGATGCATGAAACTAATGAAACTTGAAAGCTTACCTTATCTCCAGCGATCACCAAAAATAAATCTACAATGATGAATGCTCCTAAAAATTAAGTTTCTACTCTTGTCATGCAATTTTTATTGGGTTTATGTGGATGAATTTTAAGTTAATTAAAAAAAATAGTAATTAATACTAAAAAAATAGTTAAGGCTAGGGTTAGGATTGATCTCACCAAGCAAAATTGGAAGCTTTCTATCTCTTTTTTTTTTTTTATTTTTCAAATTTTTTTCTACATAAAGATAAAAAATAGAAAAGTTAGTAAGTTATATTTATAAAAAAATCAAAGAAATCAAACATTAAAATTGGTGCCTTCTCCGGCAATGGCACCAAAAATTGATAGGATCAAGATGCTATCGTTAAGACACCGTGATTATCAATCAAATTTCGACTTCAATAAAAATTAAAAATATGTAGAAAGTAGTGAGTTGGGTCGAATCCATAGAGAAAGTATGATTTTGATTTGAAATCTTTGATTTTACAAAAAGAAAATAAAATTTTGGAGAAAGCAATTTAAGTCGGAAACAAAAATTAAAAGTACGAAAAATAAATCGGATACTAAGATCTACTAACTAGATCCTAGCATCTACTTGCAATAAAAATAAATAATAAAAATATAAAAAATATAAAAATAAATTGGTACTAAGATCTACTAATTAGATCCTAGCATCTACGTGCAAGAAAAATAAAAGACAGGAATTTAAAGTGTAGAAAAATAAATTTTGCATTAATTGAAATTGAAATTCAAGTACAAGGAATTTAAAAGAAATAATAAAAATAAAACTGTAACAAAGATCTGAAGTTGATCAGCCAAGCCTCATCGAGAAGATGGTTGATGATCTTTCCATCTTCCGTCGTACTTCGTAGAGCGAACCGGCTTTTCTCCTTCTTTTCCTTGGGTCCCTAAAGCTATTTTATTTTTTTTTATTTTTTTCTATACTTTCCACTCAATTTTTTTCTCCTCCCAAAGCTTATTCCCGGACCCCTTATTTATAGATGAATTTTTCATGATTTTTTGGTAGGAAAAGGAGTTCTAAAACCCTTAGAAATCGTATAAATCTCCTTAGGAATATTCCTGGCCATCGGATCAGCTTCGGACCGCCCAGATCTGCTCAAAAATCAGAGTTATAATCCTTATCAAAGTCGGATCAAATGTCAGCCGTTCGATCTGAGTTCTGATGAAGTTCTGGCCATCGGATCGTGCAAAAGAGTCCTTAACATAGTCGGAAGCGATAACAATCGTTGGATCGCGTGATGGATTGCTTTTGGGCCGTCGGATCGTGCAAAAGAGTCCTATTCAAAGTCGACAACGAGTCTGAACTATCAAATCTGGGTCAGATTGAATCTCAGCCATTGGATCGCATCCAAGATCTTATTCTCACTGTGAATCGTGCCTGTGGACCGCGTAACTATTCCTGTGGACCGCGCCCTGGCTCTATGGACCGACCGACCGGTCCACCGCACACCGGAGGCTATTTTTTTTATTTTTTAGGATATTTTAACTCCATTTTTGCTCTGATTTACTCCTGAAAAATTGGAAAAAATATGCATTAAATTCTTCAAAAATTTCTCTTCATTTTGGTGTTTAAATTATTCAATTAAATTAACATCTATTTTTTTATAAATATATCTAATTTAATATTTTTTTTCAAAATCATTTATTTTTTTAAGAAAATTCAATAAATTCATGAAATTAGGGTTTTTAAGAAGATGTTAGCACCATAAATTACCAAAAATACCTTCAATAAATATAAAAATATACTACTTATCAACACACATTAGAGGTTCCTATCTGATCTGATAGCTGGTGAAGAGTCCTTCATGTCTGAAATTCTATGATCGAGAATCAGGATTCTATGATCACGAATTCCACACATTTTGGGTACCGGAGTCAAGAGTCCCATTGGTTTAGGACTCTTCGATCAGGGTTACATATTGATGAATTCTGATGTCCGATTACCCATCGGATTTGGATTCAATATTTTTGAGAGATTTAATTAGTGATTTGATTGCTAATTAACTCAATTTGATTGAGTAATTATTTTTAGATCAAGTCCAATTGAATTGGATTCAGTTGGGTTTGACCTGATTAGGTTAAGAGTTGACCTAATCGTCGAGATGGTTTGGTCCCTGATATGATCAGGGGTTGGGCTTAATCAATTTCTGATTTAATTAGGATTTTATTGAGCCTAATTAAGCCTAATTAAGTTGGATTTAAATTAGTCTAATTGGGCCTAACTTATTTGGTTCAATTAGGTTGGTTTAAATAATGAAACCACCTTGACCCATTCTCCCTGCGCCACCTCACTTCCACTGCGCCCATTTGAATTCACGAGAAGAAAGTTCTCATGAATTTTTTCTCATGCAAAGCCCTCCTCACACCCTACTTTAATGCACCAAATGAGTAGATAAGGATGATTGGTTGGCCATTCAAATTCAAAACAAAGTTTGAATTTGAATGAGCAACCAATCTTAGCGCCTTGACCTTATCCTCTTTTAACGCCCCATTTATTACACGAAAAAATGTTTCTCATGAAATCACTCATGCACAAATTAAGCCACGCCCTCCTCTTCTCACACCCTTAGTGGATAGGGATAAATTGGTTTCCATTTGAATTCAAAATTTGATTTGAATTCAAATGTGCAATTACTCATCTTTATCCTCTCATGTGGATAAGACGTTTGTTGTTGTTTTAAAAGGAGGAGAAGAGTGGGGCATGTGCAAGAAAATTTTTGAGAGAAAATCTGGGTGTGAGAAATCCTTGTGTGCAAGGTGAAGGTCTATATCTTTTTGAGAGAAAAAGAAAGAAAAAAAAGAAAAAGTGTGCACAGGGTTTCAGTGAGTTCTTTAGGGTTTCAGCCTGGAGTTTGGGAAGTGAGAAGGTGAGCTACGAGTGTCGTGAGCCTACCAAATTTTAGGAAGATCTTCAACATCCTCTCAAGCACATCTGCTGATGATCTAGAGCATCCAAAGAATCGACAGACATTGATCGAAGGAGTTCGATTAGTATCGACCGTTGAAAGGGCTCTACAATGAGCTAGCACTCGTGAGGAGTCGATTAGACCGAGAGCTTCGTGTGGATGATCTACAGAGGCCAGACACACTGTGTGACTACATCATGATGATTAGACTCTCCCAACGGTGATTAGATTACCACGATCTACTATCCGTACAAAGGTATTGTGTTCTGAACACATTACAATAAAGTGTTTACTGTTCAAATTCGAATTTCAAATTTAAATGCATGCCTGCTATATATCATATTTAGATCCTAGTGTAGGATAAATTTTTATTAATTAATTAGATTAATTAATAATTTTTAATATAAAATAGTGATTTTAAAAAGTTTTAAAATTATCATTTTACCCCTGCACTGAACTTCCCCACAGTCGACTCATGCCAAGGGGTCGACCCATGGGGTCGACTCACAGAGTGTGCCAGCCAAAATTTCAGCATGTCGTTCAACCCTTTAAGCCATGAGTCGACTCATGGAGTCGACTTAAAAATAAAAATCTGATTTTCTTATAAAATATACTTCCAAAAATATTGAAATTTTCTCCAATAGATTGTACGTCTTTTGTTCTTGCTCTTGAGGCTTCTGAATCAGGTCTTGACAAAATTATGATTTTACCCCTAAAATGCAATAAGTCTTTTTCCAAGCCAAAATCATTATTAATCCTCTCAAATACTTTGTAATAATCAAAATCAATTCAAGGGGCAACACTAACAAGTAGTGGATCCAAACTCTCGACAAAATCCTAATCCAATTAGATTAGGTCAGCTCAAGAGTGTCAATCAACTAGGACTCTTTCTAATTAATTTTTGAATTAAACTCTTATAATTTTAAAAAATTCATAAGTTAAAATTGATGTCTAGCAATATAGTATAACTATCCAAAAGATTTAAAATTTGATAAAAATATCAAAATTATCCTTTCGTGGTGAGTTACTGTGCAATTCAATCCTTCGATCACACAACATCTTGAAAAGACTATGGGTATGACAATATGTCAAATCCAAATACCTAATCATATGTATCTCCATCTGATGATGATGACTCGATCAATGAACTAGTAAAATTATTTCTACTGTTTATCCTTGCTTTGGCTAGAGACTTTCAGAGTCACCATCTTATGAGATCACACAGGATGTTCTCTCCTACTACAAGGAGTAATCGATTTCTTGTTGACCACTCACAATCTCTATGCACACTTTATCATATCCAGAATATCTCACACACATCTTAAAGTGGTGTGCTAGAAAATAAACTAAAGTAAGGATCCATGCACACAAGGTATCATGGTGATCTCAGATCAAAGGATCACATGCACCACTCCCACTGAAGAACCATCTGTTGACAAGCTGTAAGGCTCCATCAGAATTTTTTTCTATGATTCTGTTTAGTGAACTTATTCTCTAATGAGCACCTATATTCTTGTATTAGTATCACCACATAAGTGATTGTGAGATCAACCATCCTCTCCATCGAGCATACATAAGATGTACCAATCTTACCAGAGTCATCGATCTCTGACTTGATGATTCAACGACTGAAAATATTTTAGATTAGAACTATCAAGATTTTAGGTCTCATTGGCATGATCTCATCATGACCCTAAAATCATTGCCCTAATCTATGGAATTTATCATAATCATAAAAAAATGATGCAGCAAATGATAAAACATGATACCTCAAATAAATAAAATAACTAATATCATGTAAATGAGTAGGAAGATATCACAGAAAACTCCCTTCGCATCCCTATGCGATTGGCTTATAGGGCACTATTATTTCACCCAAGTTCATATCTCATATGGAGTTTTGGTGATCGATTTGCTCGAAACATTCTTGAGCACATATTGTTGGAAAATATGTCCCAAAAGCCAATCGTCAGCCTGTTGACGATTGAGCAACCTTGTATTGTAATTGATTTGTTAATAAATAAAATATATTTTTGATATTTTCATCATAAGTTTTCATCTTCTAATGAACTCGGTTGTTGTGATGAAGTCCTTAAAACTATTTAGGTTCGATAAACAGAGGATTTATCGATTAGTCCTTAAAACTATTTACGATCAAATGATAGGCTATTAATAAGGAAGACAGCTTCTATCAAGCATAGGTCACTGTAGGCCATATTGGTTGGTTATCCTCTTAACCAAAGAGTGTGGAGACACTGGTATGGCATACAGATGAGATGTAAGGGTACATCATCATTGAACGTGACCAACTCCAGAGCATTCTGCTATCAAGAATGTCTCTTATAGGATATAGGTATAAGTATCCCTTAGACCTGAGATCACCTCAGTGACTTGCAAGCAACTCACTGTGCTTTGGTACTAGACTAACTGAATTTCTAATTCAGTGATAGAAGGCTTCTGGGCATAATCAAGTACTTGAAAAGTCAGAGTGTGATCGAGATGGGATTGACCACTCCAAGAATTGGAGAAGAATGAGTCATTGTATTTCAATTTAGCAAAATCTTGGTCAGGATAATCCATCAGATGGATTTGATATTTTGAAATATAATGTGGACAACCTGATCAGAGTTGACAGTTGAACTCTAAGGTATTCTATGAGCATTTTAGTCAAAAGAATGAATTATATGAAAACTATATCCGCATAGATTCTAAAAATGTTGTTCTACATATTTGACCTATCCGACCATCGGGTACCATTGCTAGATGATCACTTCGATTGGTACAGAAATTTTTTCCTATGCTACTGACTTAAGTTCAAACCTATGAAGTCACACATATTAGAGTTCATGATCCGATCGGATGGTTGATCAACGATTAAGAATCATTCTAGGATTAAACAATCAATACGATTGACATTTAACCTAGTGTAAATATTGCAAGAAGATCGATTAGCAATTTGATTGCTAATTGACTTAATTTGATTAAGCCAATAAGTTGAGATTATGTCTAATTAAATATAATTTAATTATATTTAGTTTGGACTTGATTGGATCAAGTCCAATTGGTTTATTGGATAAGCCAAGTGCAAAGAAAAACTAGTCCTAGTTCAATTAGGACTTGGGTCAACCTAATTTTTAATTTGATTCAAAAATTAAATCAGATTTAAATTTAATTTAATTTGATTAAATTAGATTTTTAATTGGGTTCAGACCTATTTTAATTTAGTTGATTTGATTTTGGTTTGATTTGGTTTGAGAAACTAAATTTGAAACAAATCATAGATTAAATCCTAGTAAGACTAGGATTCCAACTTGCACCACCTTAGCCCCCATGCCCACTCTCTCTTATCCCATGCCCACTCTCTCTTATTTTGTGTGATAAATATTCTCTCCTAGGTCTTCACGCACGTCCAAAGGTTTCCTCTCTTTCTCTCTTATATGGAAAGTGGTTGTGGATCAAGTCAAAGTAGGAATTAGTTTGGATTTCAAATTCTATGAGATAGAGTTTTAGGAAACCAAAACTCTTTCCTTATGGCACTGATTTTATTCAATTTTTTTTGAGATTTTTATAGATTTTATGGCACATAATATGCACCCTTTGCTGGTGATCCATGTATAAAAGAAAAGAGGGGGCACCCAAGAGTTGTGCACCCCTTGTCTTGCCATATTTGGATAATCTTTGACTAGGTATTTGACCTAGACAATGACTCTATCATATATCTCTATTTAAAATAAATTTCTTTATAAAATTTTTATAAAAAATAGAGAAAAGAGAGACCTTTGGAGTGTGAAAAATTCAAAGAGAAAAAAGGTTAGGGTGTGGAGACACAATAGACACAAGACTAGGTGTCTAGGTGAGAGCGAAGAGAAGAAGAAGAGGGTCTTCTTCTAGGGTTACTGTGTTCACCTCTTCCCTTCCTCCATCTTGAGTCTTCTAAGAGTGTCTTAGATCTAAAACTCCTTTTCTTACTTCTCATCTTTGGAAGAGTCCTAATCAAGAAGGAGGCATTTGATCGACCGTCGAAGAAAGATCAGTACAGTACTAGCATACTGTGCTGATTTTCTAGACCAGGACTTCTGATCATGATTCGTGGGCTCGTGTGGATGACTCCTAGAGGCCAGATGTGTGTGCAGCTTGCAACATCATCCTTAAGCTTGGATCAAAAAAGTTAGAATATCTAACTTGCAAGGTAATAGATCTGATCTATTATATTTTACATACATTAGATGTAGTATAGAAACATGTTGATATGATCAACATATAGTTCTTGCTCTTTATATTTTAATTTTTGATTTAATATCATATAATAATCATGTAATAGGATCTTAGATCTAGGGATTCTCTAATTTTATAAGATAAATTTTGATTTATTTTAATCTTTTGCTGCCTGATCTTGAAAAAGTTTCAAGATCTAACCCTGAAACCCTAGATCTATTTTCTTCAATTGATATCAGAGCCTAGGTTGTTTATTGCATGATTATTTATACATGATTAGATTATTTTTTAGATTAGATCTAATTTATAATCTAATTGTTAAATCTAAAATTAAAATTTTTAGATCAATCACGAACTATAGGTTGTCCTGCTGTAACGTTTATCCCTTACAATGCAAAGGTTGCCCTAGTTCGTGTAGATCTATCTTTAATCATAAATTTGTTAGATATGATCTAGATTAAATTTATGATTTATTAGATTTAAAAAATATTTAAATCTAAAATAAAATCTCTTTATTAATAATTTTTACGTAAAAAAATCATATATTTGTTTGAAAAATTTGCGCAGTTTAAAGTTAAAATTATTTCAATTACATGAACCTGTTTAGATTAGATCTAAAGTAGTTTCATACTTATTTTATTTGCATTTTGATTATAAATCAAACATGCAACTTGGTTGGTAGAATCATATTATAAAAATATTTTATAAATATAAAAATTATTTTTGAAAAGTTGAACCCCAACCCTCAGCCCAAAACTTAATTAAGAATTAAAAAATTGTTTGATTAGGTTCTAAGATTGTGAATTGAAGAACCTAAGACACAAACCATAACACATTGGGTTAATAGGTTAGTGGAAATTAGGTCCATTAATTGAGTTAGACCTAAGGTTAGATTAAAGATGGACTTAATTAGAGAATTGACTAAATCTAATCAATTGTTATCTTAGATTAGATCAAGGATTCTTTAAATCAATTACAATATTTGTAGTTGGTCAAGTTCATGTCTTTAACGAGAATCAAATGGACTTGATTCTTGGCTAAGCGGTCTAGCACAAACTATTAGGTTGATCTAATCGAAACTAATTAAACCAGTTGGTGTCTAAGATAAACCAGACCAGTGATTTTTAATTGGAAGCACGCTTATCTGGCCATTTCTGATGGTGTCTAAGGCAAGCTTTGGCAGACCCTCCCATTGATCGAACTTACCTGGCCTCTTGGTAAAATTATATTTTGATTGGATCACTTGACTATTCGAGCTGACCCATGTCAACTAGGTAAATCAGTGTGACTAATTTAGGTGCTCCTAGACCAACCCTTTTTAATGGTCTCCCTTAAGCTGACTTGGTGATGCTAGTGAGAGGATCATGGTAAGCTGGTTCATCTGACCTCCTCCTCTAAATCAATTAAATTTTCTAAAATTATTAGGTCCTTTAAATAAAATAATTATGGTGATAACTAGATCATAGCCTCCCATTAAGTAGATGATAATGGGTCCATCAGTTGGATAATCATTGGAGGCCCAAAGGCCTGGTGCTTATCGACTGATGGAATTATCATTCATAATATGATTTCTTGACTATATCTTTCTAAATGGTGGTTAGGTTAGCCAACTAAAGTTGGGCCTAATTATTCATTGGTTAGATGGGCCAAGAATGGTCATGCTAATGGTTGGACCTAACCAGACCTTTTCAGTGGAGGTTAAAGCCTACTGATTAGGGACTGGGGCAAAATTAAAATTACTAAAAATTATTTAGAGAGACAATTGGTTATAAACCTACACTTAGATGTATATGGGTTGGCTAACCAAAGTTGAGCTTGTGTGCAGTCTAAGTGGATTCTAGTACCCACTAAGAAATTAGGATAATTCCTCGAATTGAAGGTAGAGGCTACCAATTCAAATAAAATAGTGGAAGAAATCTTTTGATTAAAGTCTAAATCTTTAGGTTTAATGAATCAATTACTAATTAGGTTATGATTTTTCTTTGTACAGATATAGCCACTTTTCCATCACTCCGATCATTGTTGGACAATGATAAGTTGGTGGGACCCAACTTCGGTAGCTGGTACCGAAAGTTGAAGATAGTCCTAGAGCATGAACGGATCCTACATATGGTAATGGATCCTGCACCTGAGGAGCTAGCTGCCAAAGCACATGAAACAGTTAGAGATACTTACCAGAAGTGGCTCAGTGACCAGACCACGGTGTGCTGCATCATGCTGGCTGCCATGAGCGATGAGTTCAGTTGAAGATTTGAGACGGCTCAGCCATAGGACATGCTTTAAGTGTTGGAGGATGCCTTTGGCACACCCGATGATGTGGAGAGGCACAAGACTAGTTGTGCCATCTTCAACACCAAAATACAGGATGGTGCCTCTGTCACTGATCATGTATTGTACATGATCGAGCTGATGGAGCATTTGAGCAAGCTCGACTTTTCCTTGCATGAGCAGCTTAGGAAAGATGCAATACTGAACTCGCCGCCCAAGTCTTATCTCCCATTCCTCACTCATTATGAAATGATAAAGCCTGAAGTAAACTACCACGGGTTACTGGGGTTGCTTCAGAACTTTGAGAAGGATCACCAACTCCACAAGGAGTCGGTGAACTTAGTGGGAGGTTCCTCTTTCGATTCTTGACCCTTTGAGAAACGGAAGAAGAACAAGAAGAAGAAAGTGAAGAAGGTGCAAGTTTAGGCTGGAACATCTGTGCAGGATCTGACCAGAAAGATCAAGCCCGATAAGTGTCTATTCTACTGGCAAGCATCCTAGATTAGATAGTGTATCAGATATCTACTTATGGCACTATAGGCTAGGTCATATAAACAAGAACAGAATAAACAAGCATCCTTGAAGTCAGTGATTTTGAATCACTTTCAACCTATAGGTCCAATCTTCTTGGTTAAATGACCAAGTCACCTTTTACTGAAAAAGGTGAGAGAGCTACTGAGCTCTTAGGCCTAGTACATACTGATGTATGCAGGCCCATGAGCACAAGTGCTAGAGATAGATATTTTTATTTCATCACTTTCACAGATGATCTATCCAGATATGGATATGTCTATCTGATGAAACATAAGTCAGATTCATTTGAAATGTTCAAACGATTCTGAACTGAAGTAGAAAAACAAACTAGGAAGAGTATTAAAACTCTTCGATCTGACTGAGGAGGGGAATACTTTTCTATTGAGTTTCTCACATATCTAGGAGAGAATGGAATTTTCTTTCAATGAACTCCTCCAGGAACACCACAGCATAATGGTGTGTCTGAAAGGAGAAATCAGACTCTGTTAGATATGGTCCGATCCATGATGGGTTTTGCCAGCTTGTCGATATTCTTTTGAAGATATGTACTCGAATCAGCCTGTTATCTGTTAAATAAAGTTTCAAGTAAATCTATAATTAAGACTCCATATGAGATATGGACAGGGCGTAAGCTAGCACTTTCACACCTTAGGGTTTGGGGGTGCCCGGCTTATGTCAAACGGTTAGTTATAGATAAACTCGGACCTAGATTCGACAAATACACATTCATAGGGTACCCCAAAGAGATCAAAGGATATTTTTTCTACCATGCTGATGAACAAAATATGTTCGTCAGCCTTAAGGCAACCTTTTTAGAAAAGGTGTTCCTTGGTGAAGGAATTGTTGCCTCTAAGGTTGAACTTGATGAAGTTCAACAAGTAGAAGGACCGACACCAATAGCTGAATCTAAGTCGGATTTGATTAGATCAGATCTAGAGCCCAATGTACCTGCACCATTAAGGTGATTCGATAGAGTACCGCATGAGTTGGACAAATACTACGATTTTTTGGTCTGGGACGGTGATCCCATCGAACTCGATGAGAACGATGACGATCCGATCATCTATATAGATGCAATGCAGAGACCTGATTCTGAGAAATGGCTTGAAGTCATGAAATCCGAAATGAAGTCTATGAAGGTCAACGATGTATGGACATTGGTTGACCCACTTGAAGGGGTTAAACCCATTCGATGTAAATGGATCTTCAAAAGGAAGAGTGGCGCAGACAGAAAGGTAGAGACCTATAAAATCCATCTGGTTGCCAAGGGGTATCGTCAACATTATGGTATTGAATATAACGAGACGTTCTCCCCTGTGGCAATGCTCAAATTCATTCGGACAATGCTTGCAATAGCTGTCCATCTGAATTATGAGATCTGGCAGATGGATGTAAAGACAGCTTTCCTAAATAGAGAGTTGACCAAAGAGGTGTATATGATACAACCTGAGGGGTTTACATCCACAGATGAGTTCAAGGTGTGCAAGCTTCAGAGATCCATTTATGGATTGAAGCAAGCTTCTCAGAGTTGGAACATACATTTTGATAAGATGATCAAAATGTATAGCTTCGTTAAGAATGGAGAAGAGACCTACATCTATAAATAGACAAATGATCCAGTTGTGGTATTCTTTATCTTGTACGAGGATGACATTCATTAATCGAGATGACATCCCCGCACTACAGGAAATAAAAGTTTGGTTATCATCACAGTTCTTCATGAAGGACTTGGGTGAAGCATCCTACATCTTAGGGATGAAGATCTATAGAGATAGATCTAAAAGGATGCTTGGGTTATTTCAGTCCACGTACATAAACAGTGCTGAAGAGGTTCAGCATAGAGAATTTCAAGAAGGGCTATCTACCGATAGGCCATGAAATTTCTCTCTCTAAGAAGGATTGTCCGACAACTCCTGAAGAGAGAAAGCGTACGAGTAGAGTCCCATATGCTTCGATCGTGGGATATATCATATACCCCATGATATGTACAAAGCTAGATGTGGCATACTCACTAGGAGTAGTGAGTAGATACCAATCTGATCCTGAAGAAAATCACTAGAAAGTGGTTAAAGCCATCCTTAAGTATTTGAGAAATACTAAGGATCAATGGTTGGTTTATGGCGAGTCAGATCTGAAACTTGTAGGGTTTACAGACTCCAGCTTTCAATCTGACCATGATGACAATAGAAGCGTGTCAAGTTATATCTTTACTCTGAATGGTGGAGCCATCTGTTGGAAGAGTTCCAAGTAGCATACTGTGGCAGACTCTGTTTGTGAGGCGGAATACATCGCAGCATCGGATGCCACGAAGGAAGCTGTGTGGCTAAAAAAATTTATCACCAATCTCAGAGTAGCACCCTCCCTCGATGGTCCGGTCTTGCTCTACTGCGACAGCATTGGTGCCATAGCTCATGCGAAGGAACCCAAAGCACACCAGCGGATGAAGCACATTTTGCGCCGCTTCCACCTGATTTGGGAGATCGTGGATCGAGGTGACGTTGACATTCAGAAGATCGATGAAAAAGAGAACCTAATGACCCCTTCACTAAAGTCCTGGCGATAAAGGAGTTCGACAATCACAAGTCAAAGATGGGTATTAGATACTGTGCCGAGTGACTTTAAGACAAGTGAGAGTTGTTGGAAAATATGTCCCAAAAGCCAATTGTCAGCCTGTTGACGGTTGAGCAACATTATATTGTAATTAATTTGTTAATAAATAAAATATTTTTTTCGTATTTTTATCATAAGGTTTCATCTTCTAATGAACTCCGTTGTTGTGATGAAGTCCTTAGGACTATTTAGGTTCGATAAAGAGAGGATTTATCGATTAGTCCTTAAAATTGTTCACGACCAAATGATAGGCTGTTAATAAGGACGACAGCTTCTATCGAGCATAGGACGCTGTAGGCCATATGGGTTAGTTATCCTCTTAACCAAGGAGTGTGGAGACACTGGTATGGCATACAGGTAAGATGTAAGGGTACATCATCATTATACGTGACCAACTCCAAAGCATTCTACTGTCGAAAATGTCTCAGATGGGATATAGGTATAAATGTTCCTTAGACCTGAGATCGCCTCAGTGACTTACAAGCAACTCACTGTACTTTGGTACTGGACTACCTAAATTTTTAATTTAGTGACGGAAGGCTTTTGGACACAGTCAAGTACTTGCGAAGTCAGAGTGTGATCGAGATGGGATTGACCACTCCAAGAGTAGGAGAAGAATGAGTCGCTGTATTTCAATTTAGCAAAACCTTGGCCAGGATAATCCATCAGATGGATTTAATATTTTGAAATATAATGTAGACAACCTGATTAGAGTTGACAGTTGAACTCTGAGGTGCCCTATGAGCATTTTGGTCAAGGGGATGAATTATATGAAAACTATATCTGCATGGGTTCTAAGGATGTTGTTCTACACATTCGACCTATCCGGCCGTCGGATACCATTGCTAGATGGTCACTTTGATTGGTACAGAAATTTATTTCTATACTATCAGCTTAGGTTCAGACCTATGAGGTCACACACATTAGAGTTCATGATCCGATTGAATGGTTGATCAACGATTAAGAATCGTTCTAGGATTAAATGATCAATACGATTGACATTTAACCTAGTACAAATGTTGCAGGAGGATCGATTAGTAATTTGATTGCTAATGGGCTGAGATTAAGTCTAATTAAATATAATTTAATTAAATTTAGTTCAAACTTGATTGGATCAAGTTCAATTTGGTTTATTGGATAAGCCAAGTGCAAGAAAAAACTAGTCCTAGTTCAATTTGGACTTGGGTCAACCTAAGTTTTAATTTGATTACATAATTAAATCAGATTTAAATCTAATTTAATCTGATTAAATTAAATTATTAATTGGGTTAAGACCTATTTTAATTAGGTTGATTTAATTTTGGTTTGATTTGGTTTGAGAAACCAAATTTGAAACAAATCATAGATTGAATCCTAGTAAGACTAGGATTCCACCTTGCGCCACCTTAGCCCCCCCGCCCACTCTCTCTTATCCCATGCCCACTCTCTCTTATTTTATGTGACAAATATTCTCTCTCAGGTCTTCATACATGCCCAAAGGTTTCCTCTCTTTCTCTCTTATATGGAAAGTGGTTGTGGATCAAGTCAAAGTAGGAATTAGTTTCGATTTCAAATTCTATGAGATAGAGTTTTAGGAAACCAAAACTCATTCCTTACGGCACTGATTTTATCCAATTTTTTTTTAAGATTTTTGTGATTTTTATAAAATATAATATGCACCTTTTGCTGGTGGTCCACACACAAAAGGAAAGAGGGGGCACCCAAGAGTTGGGCGCCTCTTGTATTGCCATATTTGGATAATCCTTGACTAGGTATTTGACCTAGATAAGGACTCTATCATATCTCTCTATTTAAAATAAATTTCTTTATGAAATTTTTGTAAAAAATAGAGAAAAGAGAGGTCTTTAGGGCATACAAATATCAAGGAGAAATAAGGTTAGGGCATGGATATACAATAGACACAAGACTAGGTGTCTAGGAGAGAGCAAAGAGAAGAAGAAGAGGGTCTTCTTCCAGGGTTGCTGTGTTCACCTCTTCCCTTCCTCCATCTTGAGTTTTCTGAGAGTGTCTCAGATCTAAAACTCCTTCTCCTACTTCTCATCTTTGGAAGAGTCCTAATCAAGAAGAAGGAGGTATTTGATCGACCATTGAAGAAGGATCAGCGCGTACTAGCATACTGTGCTGATTTTCTGGACCAGGACTTCTGATCGTGATTCATGGGCTCGTGTGGACGACTCCTAGAGGTTGGATGTATGTACGGCTTGCAACATTATCCTTAAGCCCAGATTAGTAAAGTTAAAATGTCTAACTTGTAAGGTAATAGATCTGATCTATTATATTTTACATACATTAGATGTAGTATAGAAACATGTTGATATGATCAACATGTAGTCTTGCTCTTTATATTTTAATTTTTGATTTAATACCATGTAATAATTATGTAATAGGATCTTAGATCTAGAGATTCTCTGATTTTATAAAATAAATTTTGATTTATTTTGATCTTCCACTGCCTGATCTTGAAAAAGTTTCAAGATCTTACCCTGAAACCCTAGATCTATTTCCTTCACATATCAAGTAGTCTCTAAAGCATAACCTCCGACTGATTAGCAAATCCACAGTGGACTGAACTATGTCTAACAAAGTTCAATTCTTTCTTTCAAACAATGGTGTCCCAAGAGAGTTCCATTGAGAGAGAATCTAATTCTCTTCAAGACATGTCAAAACTAACTGTAAAGGTATTCACTTCATCAGTCAAATCGATGAATTCTAATACTCTTTGTAGTTTATTTTTCTATCTCATTATAGAATCGTTTGAATATTTTAATTGATTTAAATTTATGCTTTATAAGCAAGAAGCACTAATGCTAAGATAGATCGTCAGAAATTTTAATGTAGTAAGCCTTCTTCTAGCACTCATATTTATGAGTGTAAATACATCAATATGTACCAAACTCATAATATCACTGGCTCATTCACCCTTTTCAATAAAAGGTGACTAAGTCAACAATACCAAAGGCAGACTTCAGTGACATTATCTAATCTAGGGTGCTAGTTAGAAGTGCACTTTATACTAATAGGCTATAATATTAAGTTTATGTCATTTTCAATTATCCACTCATTATTGTAGCATCATTCATCATGATATTACAATAATCATTCTTATTAACACCATCAATAAGATTGAATAAGAGTGACAATTACTTAAATGACATGGTCATAATTGAAACAAGCTCGATGATTTCTAATGTTAAGACTGGAACAGACTTTCATGTCTTCCATTCAAGAGTCTCTTATCATTTTTAAATCTTCTACTATCCTGAAGTCTTTTGTAATTATTTGTAAACATGACTTGTACTATCGATATCCTATACCCAGGTAGTAGTATTACCAATAGAAAAACTTCAAAAAATTATCATATAACTATCTTGACCAGCAACCATTTGCTGATTTCTCTTTTAAGCCTGTTTGGGTTAGTCTGAGATTTCTTAATCAATTTGCTCTAAAACTATACTCAACTTTTGATACTGGCTATCGAAGTTAGGTTTGATAATATTTTCACTGTCTAACAGTGAAGAGAGAGATAATTTTCTATCCATTTCTGAAAAAAGAATAATTGACCTATTAGTATATGAACTACTTTAAGCCTAAAGATTTGGACTTTAGTCTAAAGGTTCTCTCACTATTTTATACGAATTGGTAGCCTCTTCCTCCAATTTAAAAAATTATTTTAATTCTTTAGTGGGTACTAGAATCCACACAGACTGCATTCGGGTCTGAGTGTTGCTTGACCAATCCTAGTGCATCCATGGATAGGTTCATAACTAATTATTTCTCTAAATAATTTCTAGTAATCAGATTTTGCTTCAGGCATCCCTTCAGCAAGTGTGTGGTGCCTCCACTAAAAATTCTGATTAGGTCCAATCATTAACATAACAACATCAAGTGCATTCAATAAATGGATGTCTAAGTCCGAGTGTAGCTCTACCAACCTGAACATTGATCTGAAGGTACAACAAGATGGTCATATGATGGATGATAATTCTAATACATAATAGACACTAGGCACGTGGTGCCTCCAATGCCTATTTGGAATATTGGACTCATTATCACGCACCTTAATAGAAGGCTATGATCTAGTTATCCCCATAACTAGCTCATTTTATAGATCTAATAATTTAAAAAATTTAGTTAATTTATTTTATAAAATATTAGTCAATCTACAAGTCATAAATCCTTCCACTGACTTCATCAAGTCATGAAAATGACTAGTGACTAGTGGGTCCAATCGGCATATCGTAATCCTCCCATTGATTTTACCAAGTCATGAGAAGGATTAGAGACAAGTTGGTCTAGGATACCTAAATCAGTCATACTGATTAACCTTAACAACATGAGTCAACTCAAGTCACCTAATGATCTAATCAGCTTATTGACTCGGGCTCAACTTTTGAGCCTCAATCAAGGTCCATTTGGTTTGATCAAAGATATGAACTCAATCAATTACAACTATTATTATTTTTTTTTATTTTTAATTTGGAGTACCCTTGATCTAATCTAAATCAACTATTGGTTAGATTAGATCAACTACTCTTTTTAGTTCATTAAGTCTTTGATTTTAACTTTAGGTCTAATCCAATTGAAAGGACCTGATTTAAGCTAACCCATACCCTATATTTTATGTAATGTCATTAGATAATTAATAAAAATTCTAGATCTAAAATATATTTCTTAATTTTTAATTAAGTATAGCATTAATATAGGTTAAGGTTATTGTTGGGCATAAAATACCCTCGGTCGAAGTTCTTGGCAGGGTCGACCCTCGCGAGTCTCTTCCGACTTTCGACAACTGTTGGTGAACTCCCGTCACTCCATCCACAACTTCTGCGGCAAGGAAGACTCTGCCCGGACTCCTACGGGGGCCAGGCTCCGTCCATAATTTCTGTAGCAAGGAAGACTCCACCCGGACTCCTACGGGAGCCGGACTCCGTCCATAATTTCTGCAGCAAGGAAGACTCTGCCCGGACTCCTACGGGAGCTGGACTCCGTCCATAATTTCTGCAGCAAGGAAGACTTCGCCCGAGCTCCTACGGGAGCCGGACTCCGTCCATAATTTCTGCAGCAAGGAAGACTCCGCCCGGGCTCCTACGGGAGCCGGACTCCGTCCACCACTTCTGCTGCAGGAAGACTCTGCCCGGACTCCTACGGGAGCCGGGCTCCATCCATAATTTCTGCAGCAAAGAAGACTCCGCTCGGGCTCCTACGAGAGCCGGACTCCGTCCACCACTTCTGCTGCAAGGAAGACTCTGCCCGGACTCCTACGGGAGCCGGGCTCCATCCATAATTTCTGCAGCAAGGAAGACTCCGCCCAGGCTCCTACGGGAGCCGAACTTCGTCCACCACTTCTGCTGCAAGGAAGACTCCGCTCGGACTCCTACGGGAGCCGGACTCCGTCCACAATTTCTGCAGCAAGGAAGACTCTGCCCGGACTTCTACGGGAGCCGGACTCCGTCCATAATTTCTGCAGCAAGGAAGACTCCGCCCGGGCTCCAACGGGAGCCGGACTCCGTCTACAATTTCTACAGCAAGGAAGACTCCGCCCGGGCTCCTACGGGAGCCAGACTCCATCCACCCCTTCTGCTGCAAGGAAGACTCCGCCCGGACTCCTACGGGAGCCGGGCTCCATCCATAATTTCTGCAGCAAGGAAGACTCTGCTCGAGCTCCTACGGGTGCTGAACTCCGTCCACCACTTCTGCTGCAAGGAAGACTCCGCCCGGACTCCTATGGGAGCCGGGCTCCATCCATAATTTCCGCAGCAAGGAAGACTCCGCCCGGGCTCCTACGGGAGCCGGACTCCGTCCATAATTTTTGCAGCAAGGAAGACTTCGCCCGGACTCCTACGGGAGTCGGACTTCGTCCACCACTTCTGTGGCAAGAAAGACTTCGCCTGGACTCCTACGGGAGCTGGGCTCCATCCACGACTTCTGCCGCTGGTAAGCCTTGTCCAGACTCCTACGGGAGCCAGACTTCGCTTTTGATTTCAATTGCAGGAAGACTCCATCCGGACTCCTACGGGAGCCGAACTCCGCCTACGACCCCCAACTGCATGTAGACTGCATCCGGACTTTTACGAGAGTCAGACTCTGTCTTCTATTCCGACTGTGGGAAGACCTCGTCCAAACTCCTACGGGTACCGGACCTCGCTACCGACTCCAACCGAACTTCGGCCAACATGTCTGGATCCCCTGACAAGCCACAGTAACGGACACCACTGCTCCACTCCCTGCGGCAGACCCTGCATAGCTCCATTACTCCCTGAAAGGCCGTATTAACAGCCACGACTCTGCTCCACTCCCTGCGGCGGATTCTGTGCGAGTCCACCACTCCCTGACAAGTCACGACAGCGGATGCCGCTCCACTCCCCGTAACTGATTTCACGTGGTGAGCCACGGTGATAGCCACGATCCCGCTCCACCACCCTCCGCAATAAATTCCTCCTGACTCTGGGCGTCCCATGACCAACGATTTCAGACGTCGCCATCAATTTGTTGCCCCCTCCGTCTATAAAAGGGGAACCCCAGATACGTTATTCCATAAGCTCTCATTCTACCTAGAAACTCTGCTAAAATTTCCGTTCGAGCACTCCAATCTTGTTGAGGCAGAAAACTGATTTGAGCATCGGAGGGTCTTGCCGGAGCAACCCCACCTCCGGTTTAGACTTCTTTTGCAGGTTCCGGTGGCGACCGCGACTCCCTCGACTCCAGCTTCTCCGACGTAAGCAGATTTTTGCACCAATAGGATTGGCGCTAGAGGAAGGACTGTGTCTTTGCAGCATCCTTGTTCTTAAAGGAGCGCTCAACGGGACCGCCTCCAGTCATCTTCTCCGACACCCACTCCTCCTTTCCCCCACTGGATCCTCACCTGATGCCTTCTCGCGAAGCATCCGCACAGCTACCCACGGCCTCCGTAGCCATATCTCGGACCCCAGTCTCATCTCTGGTTTCCCAGGCACCGCATCCTCCGGCTATGGTCGCCGGCATGGAGTGGCCGGGCGATCGGCCTTCGACGGATTCTGCCAACACTGTCTCGGGGGGATCCCAGCAGGAAACAACCAACTTACCAGCTGTATCCCCCAAGCGGAAAAAGACTGAAGAGCCCATAACCTTTACCGAAGAAGACACTCAGGGAGTCCAATTCCCTCATAATGATGCGGTCGTAGTTTTCTTGAATATAGTAAATTACGACGTCCGTCGCATTCTTGTCGACAATGGAAGTTCGGCCGACATCTTGTTCTACGTCGCCTTTTCAAGAATGTCCATCCTTGATAGCCATCTGAGACCGATTAGCTCCCCTTTGGTAGGGTTTACCGGTGATGCCATTCCGATGGAAGGAATAATAACTTTGACTGTGGTCGCAAGTCAATATCCAAGGCAATCCAGGGCCCTGGTGAATTTCTTGGTGGTGAAGGCGCCATCAGCCTACAATGCAATCCTCGGCCGACCTGGTCTCAATGCTCTCCAAGCCATCGTATCGACCTACCATTTGAAGTTAAAGTTCCCCACCAACCAGGAGATCGGAGAGGTCCCGGGAGACCAAACCCTGGCCAGACACTGCTACAATATAGCCTTGCAAAGAAGCGATCAATCTGACCCCTGTCCCATCGATGGACTGGATGCTCGCGATGACCTCACCGAAGAGAGGGACACCCCAATCGAAGATCTGGTACCAATCTCTTTGAATGACAGAAACGCAGAGCATGTAGCGATGATCGGCTCCATCCTAGGGGAGGAGGTGCGGACGCGTCTCATTGATTTTCTACGAAGGAATGCGGACACTTTCGCTTGGGTTCCAGCAGACATGCCGGGGATTGACACGGAAGTCATGGAGCATCATCCGGCCGTCGATCCAAAGCATCGACCGATGAAAGAAAAAATCCAAAGTCATGCTTCGGAGAGGCAGAAGGCGATAGCCGAGGAAGTGGATAAGCTCCTTAAGACCGGATTCATTAAGGAAGTCAATTATCTTGATTGGATTTCCAACGTTGTCCTGGTCAAAAAAGCAAACGGCAAGTGGAGGATGTGCATAGACTTCAAAAAGCTGAATAAGGCCTGTCCGAAGGATAGCTTCCCCTTCCAGAATCGATCAACTGGTGGATGCGACCTCAGACCATGAGCTCCTCACCTCATGGATGCGTTCTCTGGCTATAATCAAATTAGAATGGCGCCAGAAGATGAAGAAAAGACAGCTTTCATCACTAATCTTGGCCTTTACTGTTACAGGGTCATGCCTTTCGGCCTCAAGAATGCGGACACAACCTACCAACGGTTGGTGAACAAAATCTTCAAGGAGCAGATCGGTCGTAACATGGAGGTCTACGTGGATGATATGCTCGTAAAAAGCAAATCTTCCAGAGATCATGTCGCCGACCTCGAGGAGACCTTCGACGCTCTCCGAAAATATAGAATGAAGCTAAACCCAACTAAATGCACTTTCAGAGTAACCTCAGGAAAGTTCTCGGGCTTCATGGTATCAGGGCGCGGGATCGAGGCCAATCCAGAGAAAATTCGTGCCATCCAGGAGATGGCCGCCCCAAAGTCGATAAAAGAGGTTCAGCGCCTCACGGGGAGGATAGCGGCCCTTAATCTCTTCGTCGCAAGGTCGGTCGAATGGTGCTTGCCCTTCTTTCAAACCCTCAAGCAGCCGAAGAACTTCTGTTGGACCTCTGAGTGCCAATAGGCGTTCGAAAAATTAAGGAGCTACCTTGGCTCACCCCCGCTGTTAGCAAAGCCTGAGCCTGGGGAGGAGCTATTTTTATACCTGACGATCTCTCCCATGGCCCTCGCGGCCGTCCTTGTCAAAGAAGAAGCGAAAGTCCAGCGGCCAATCTACTACGTTAGCCGCGTGTTGAGGGACGCCAAGATCAGGTACACCAAATTAGAAAAATTGACTTACACCTTGTTGATTGAAGTCCGGAGGCTCCGATCCTACTTTCAAGGGCACACCGTGACGCTACTCACCAATCAACCGATCAAGACGGTTTTGCACCGGGCGGACACCTCCGGGAGGATGGCAAAATGGGTGATCGAGCTCATGAAATTCGACATCAACTATCGACCCAGGCCAGCAGTGAAGGCCCAAATACTGGCAGATTTCATAGTAGAATGTACCATCCCAGAGGAGGCTGAACCTGAACAAAGCAAAGTTGACGACCTGAAGTCCCAACCGAACTCTCTCGAAGAAGAGGCCGATCCCTCTGATCGCTTTTGGGCCCTCTATGTGGATGGATCTTCCAACACGTCGGGCACAGGTGTAGGCTTGATCTTGGTCAGTCCGGAGGGAGTCATCGCGGAATACGCTCTGCATTTCGAGTTCCCCGCAATAAATAATGGAGCGGAATATGAAGCTCTGATCGCAGGACTAAGGATCGCCAAAGAGCTGGGAATAGGTCAGCTCCAGGTGCACAGTGACTCTCAACTAGTGGTGGGACAAGTCAGTGGGAGTTACGAAGTGCGGGAGGACAGTATGGCCAAATACCTTGAGAAGGTAAAGGAGCTCACCCCCACCTTTAGCAGCTTCAACATTAGACAGATTCCAAGGTTGGAAAATATCAGGGCTGACCTTCTCTCCAAGCTGGCGATGTTGGCTCCGGCCGAATTGCCCAAAGGCGTTCTCTTTGAAGTTCTAAAGCACCCGAGTACAGAAGAATCACGGCCCGTGATGGAGATTGACCACGAGCCCAGCTGGGTCGACCCACTGATAATATATCTCAGAGATGGAGTTCTCCCCCAGGATGCGAAAGAAGCTCGAAAGCTCCGAATCAAGCCTCCCGATACATCCTTTATGAGGGCAAATTGTATAAGAGATCATACTCCTTGCCCCTCTTAAAATGTCTCCGGCCCTCGGAAGCTGACTACGCCTTGTGGGAAGTACATGAAGGAATTTGTGGAAACCATTTGGGGGCTAGATCTTTATCCCACAAGTTGCTCCGCCAAGGATATTACTGACCAACAATGCATCATGATTCGATTGAATATGTCAAAAAGTGTGATCGATGCCAGAGATACGCCAACGTCCAGAGACAGCCCGCCACCGAGCTCACACCCTTGAGTGCCCCATGGCCTTTTGCACAATGGGGGATGGACATCCTTGGCCCCTTTCCCATGGCGTCTGGGCAAAGGAAGTTCCTCCTTGTAGCGATCGACTACTTCACCAAATGGGTTGAAGCCGAACCACTAGCGAAAATCACAGAAGCAAAAGTGCAAGATTTCATCTGGAAGTCGATTGTGTGTAGGTTCGATCTGCCTAGAACCTTAATCACTGATAATGGACGGCAATTCGCGGGAGTAAAATTTGTCAAATTCTGTGAAGATCTAAATATCTCCCACAACTTCACATCAGTAGCCCATCCCTAGGCGAATGGCGAAGCTGAGGTGACTAATCGAACCCTTTTGCAGGGGATTAAGACAAGGCTCAAAAAAGCGAAGGGAACTTGGGCGGACAAACTTTATCATGTGTTGTGGGCGTATCGAACTACCCAAAGGCTACCTACGGGGGAGACCCCCTTTGCTTTAGCCTTCAGTACGGAAGCCGTCATCCCAATCGAGCTTAAACTCCCATCGGCACGAGTCGTGGCATTCGATGAACATCGAAATTCGCAAAGTCTTAGAGCCAACCTCGACCTGCTGGAAGAAAGATGGGAGATAGCTCAGGTTCGAATGGCAGCCTACAGGCAGAAAGTCGCTCGATATTACAACGCCCGGGTCAAGAACAAAGCCTTTAGAGCAGGAGATCTAGTGCTTCGACGAGCCGCTGTCTCGCAACCTCAGGATCGGGGGAAACTCGCCCCAAACTAGGAAGGACCGTATGAAGTCAAAGAAGTAGTCCGGCCCGAAACTTATTATCTTAAGGAACTCGGAGGAGCCGACCTCCCGCGACCATGGAGCTCGAAAAACTTACGGATGTACTACCAATAACTTCATTTTAATTGAAAGTTGCATACCTGTATGTCTTTGGACAATTCAAACAAACTGTATCAGAAACGAAAGGGAAACCTCATCCCGACAAGATCGAAGGCCCGGTTCCCTTTAGACCGGATGGGGGAGAGGCCCTGCAACACCCATATGCGCCCCCACAGCCCTGTTAGGGTCAGGAGGAAAATCTCGTCCTAACTTGAGCAAAGTCGAAGGCCCGATTTCATTTAGACCGGATGGGGGGAGAGGCCCTGCAATGCCCATATGCACCCCCACAGCCCTGTTAGGGACAGGAGAAAATCTTGCCCTAACTTGAGCAAAGTCGAAGGCCCGGTTCTATTTAGATCGGATGGGGGGAGAGGCCCTGTAACACCCATATGCGCCCCACCGCCCTGTTAGGGACAGAGGAAAACCTCACCCTAACTTGAGCAAAGTCGAAGGCCCGATTCCATTTAGACCGAATGGGGGGAGAGGCCCTGCAACGCCCATATGCACCCCCACGGCCCTATTAGGGACAGGAGGAAAACCTCGCCCTAACTTGAGCAAAGTCGAAGTCCGGTTCCATTTAGATCGGATGGGGGAGAGGCCCTGCAACACCCATATGTGCCCCCACAGCCCTGCTAAGGACAGGAGGAGAACCTCATCCTAGCTGAGCAAAGTCGAAGGCCCGGTTCCATTTAGACCGGATGGAGGGAGAGGCCCTGCAACGCCCATATGCGCCCCCACAGCCCTGCTAAGGACAGGAGGAGAACCTCGCCCTAGCTTGAGCAAAGTCGAAGGCCCGGACTCCTATGGGAGCCGGGCTCCGTCCGCAACTCCAATCATAGGGAGGACTCCATCCGGACTCCTACGGGAGCCAGGCTCCGTCACCAACTTCAACCGATGGTAAGCTCCGCTCGGACTCCTGCGGGAGCCGGGCTTCGTCACCAACTTCAACTGCTGGTAATCTTCGTCCGGACTTCCACGGGAGCCGAACTTCATCCCGACTTCACCTACGGGAGCCGAACTCCCGTAGCCTCGCTGAGAGCGGAGAAAAAATTCCAAGCGAAAAAGAAAAAGGAAGGCGATGGACCACATCAGCGACGATTGGAAAACAAACAGCGTCCAAGGTGCAGAGAACCCTGTCACAGCAGGGATTGGGGCTCTCATCAGGAATCCCAGCTTTCAAGGAAGCTTTCGATGCAAATCCAAGGTAGGACAACTTTCTTAGGGCGACAGAAGCTCAGACCTCCAAGCTCAAGCCCTGAGGGGGACACCAAGCCCGAATGGCCCCTAGGCGAGTCTGCGGCCACTGATGGAAAGGATGGGTCGATACGATGGCAACCAAATATCTTCGAACGATACAAAAATTGAAAAGGAGCTCGGCAAATGATAATTCAACATGAATAAAAGAGCCACCGGTGACCTAAGGACGACGTCAAAAAAAAAAAAAAAAAGAGAGAAGAAAGAAGAAGAAAAGATGAGAAAAGGAAGGAAGTTCGGCAGACAATAATTCGATGCAAAATACGGACGAGGTAACAAAATCTCCTTTTCATTTTTCAACTAACAAGATGTACGTTACAAGACCCGGAGGGCCAGAAAAGAATACATTATTACAAGGCTCGAGAACACGGCTTGGAAAGGATACATTGGAGGTCGCTTCAAGCTGCAAACTTCTCTTCCTATTTCTGTCCTTCCCAACCCCATTTTCCAGTGCGTGTGGCAGGCCTATCGGCTCTCGCCCCGCCTTGTTTCGCTCCACCTCCGAAGTCCCAACCCCAGGGGGAAAAGGATGGGATAGATTCCAGGGGGCAGTAAGGGCAACGGCAGCGGCGACGAAGACCTATTTCAAGAAGAACCGGAGTCACCCCGGAGGCAGCGGTGGCACCAGAGATATGCGCCATCACCGAATGCTCCATGACAACCGCCGTCCAAAGTGTTCCGGCAAGGTCGGCATGCGCTACTTCCACCGTCCCCGCAATAAGTTTTACTGCCCCACCGTCGACGCCGACCGCTTTCGGTCCCTCGGCCCCAACGACATCAAGGATCCCGCCATAGCTTGTGACGACAGCTCTGCCCTCCTGACCGGTGTCACCCCGTCTTGCTACTCCAAAATTCTCAGGTAGAACGCCTTTACCGACGGTCCCCGTTATTAAACCCCTGTTGTTGAAGGAATTCTTCCTCGAGCCTCCTTTAAAGTGACGGGGACCTTCAGCGGCCGCTCGATGACCGGAGAACTCGCAGACCGCTGTTCTCCTCCTTGCCTTCCTCCAAGCCCTTGGCATCATCTTGAGGATGGCCTCCGGGGTGGAGGACCTGGTGGGGAAACCCCTTAGAGAGGAATCGGGGGGCTGAAGATGGCGGAGAGACGGCAAAGACCGGCGCAGAGGATGCTCGGAGTTGGCAGGGGCACCGAGGGAGTGGCTGAGTAGCTAGGCTCTCAGACGAAAGAAAGGTGCCGTCCTTTAGGCGGAGTAAAGCCCTGAAGGAAGGGTAGGGGGTTTAAATAGGCAGTGGATCTTAGCGCAATTATGGTGGCAGGTGTCCCTAGACCAACCGGTGCTTACCACGTGTCCTGCATGTCCCACTCGCCGCTATCGAGGACTGACTGTTCGTAAATTTCCATGGCACGACGCTTGGGATCACATCTCGGTGGGAGTTCCGAAAAGACTCTTTGGGTCACCCTAATCGGAAAAAGGGCTCTAGCATGCACGCATTAAATGCCGACATATCCGAGGATGGTTGCGCCCGGACGTCAGGGGGAGAACTTCGACTGCGACAACCTCTCCGTACTTCTTTCATTCGAAATTCAAACTCGAAAGTGGGGGGACTGGTGTTGGGCATAAAATACCCTCGGCCGAAGTTCCTGGCAGGGTCGACCCTCGCGAGTCTCTTCCGACTTTTGACAACTGTTGGTGAACTCCCATCACTCTGTCCACAACTTCTGCGGCAAGAAAGACTCCGCCCGGACTCCTACAGGGGTCAGGCTTCGTCCATAATTTCTGCAACAAGGAAGACTCCGCCCAGACTCCTACGAGAGCCAGACTCCATCCATAATTTCTGCAGCAAGGAAGACTCCGCCCGGACTCCTACGGGAGTCAGACTCCATCCATAATTTCTGCAGCAAGGAAGACTCCGCCCGGGCTCCTACGGGAGCCGGACTCCGTCCATAATTTCTGCAGCAAGGAAGACTCCGCCCGGGCTCCTACGGGAGCCAGACTCTGTCCACCACTTCTGCTGCAAGGAAGACTCCGCTCGGACTCCTACGGGAGTCGGGCTCCATCCATAATTTCTGCAGCAAGGAAGACTCCGCCCGGGCTCCTACGGGAGCCGGACTCCGTCCACCACTTCTGCTGCAAGGAAGACTCCGCCCGGACTCCTACGGGAGCTGGGCTCCGTCGATAATTTTTGTAGCAAGGAAGACTCCGCCCGGGCTCCTACGGGAGCCAGACTCCATCCACCACTTCTGCTGCAAGGAAGACTCTGCCCGGACTCCTACGGGAGCCAGACTCCGTCCATAATTTCTGCAGCAAGGAAGACTCCACCCGGACTCCTACGGGAGCCGGACTCCGTCCACAATTTCTGCAGCAAGGAAGACTCCGCCCGGGCTCCAACGGGAGCCGGACTCTGTCCACAATTTCTGCAGCAAGGAAGACTCCGCCCGGGCTCCTACGGGAGCCGGACTCCTTCCACCCCTTCTGCTGCAAGGAAGACTCCGCCCGGACTCCTACGGGAGCCGGGCTCCGTCCACAATTTATGCAGCAAGGAAGACTCCGCCCGGGCTCCTACGGGAGTCAGACTCCATCCACCACTTCTACTGCAAGGAAGTCTCCGCCCAGACTCCTACGGGAGCCGGGCTCCGTCCACAATTTCTGCAGCAAGGAAGACTCCGCCCGAGCTCCTACGGGAGCCGGACTCCGTCCACCACTTCTGCTGTAAGGAAGACTTCGCCCGAACTCCTACGGGAGCTGGGCTCTGTCCATAATTTTTGCAGCAAGGAAGACTCCGCCCGGACTCCTATGGGAGTCGGACTCCGTCCACCACTTCTGTGGCAAGGAAGACTTCACCCAGACTCCTACGGGAGTCGGGCTCCGTCCATGACTTCTGTCGCTGGTAAGCCTTGTCTAGACTCCTACGGGAGCTGGACTTCACTTTTGATTTCAATTGCAGGAAGACTCCGCCCGGACTCCTACGGGAGCCGAACTCCGCCTACGACCCCCAACTGCAAGTAGACTGCGTCTGGACTTTTACGAGAGTCAGACTCCGTCTTCTATTCCGACTGCGGGAAGACCTCATCCAAACTTTTATGGGTATCGGACCTCGCTACCGACTCCAACCGAACTTCAGCCAACATGTCTGGATCCCCTGACAAGCCACAGTAACGGACACCACTGCTCCACTCCCTGCGGCGGACCCTGCGTAGCTCCATTACTCCCTGACAGGCCGTATTAACGGCCACGACTCTGCTCCACTCCCTGCAGCGGATTCTGTGCGAGTCCACCACTCTCTGACAAGTCACGACAGCGGATGCCGCTCCACTCCCCGTAACTGATTCCACGTGGCGAGCCACGGTGATAGCCACGATCCTGCTCCACCACCCTCTGCAATAAATTTCTCCTGACTCTGGGCAGCCCATGACTAGACGGTTTCAGACGTCGCCATCAATTTGTTGCCCCCTCCGTCTATAAAAGGGGAACCCCAGATACGTTATTCCATAAGCTCTCGTTCTACCTAGAAACTCTGCTAAAATTTTTGTTCGAGCACTCCATTGTTGTTGAGGTAGAGAACTGACTTGAGCATCGGAGGGTCTTGCCGGAGCAACCCCACCTCCGGTTTAGACTTCTTTTGCAGGTCCCGGTGGCGACCGCGACTCCCTCGACTCCAGCTTCTCCGACGCAAGCAGATTTTTGCACCAACAGTTGTTAATTAAAATAATTTTAATTTTATAAAATAATTTTATATCAATTTTATGAAAAATTTTTTTGATCTGAAAACTAGATCGGCTCACCTCTGAATTAAGTTGGCTCACTTCAGTGAGTCGACTAAGTCTGATACTTGATCGACTAACTGGTCATAAACAGTAACCATTACTATTTGATCTGAGATAACTAGATCAAGTCAGTCAACACGAAACCGATTAAAACAGGGCACTGGATCGACTCAGTTCAAAACTAGTCGATTCAGTTGGTATGTCAATAGATATCACATAGTTTCAGATTTAAAAATTTTTACATAAACTGAAATAAAATCAATCATAACAAAGTTTAGATCATATCTAAGTATTTTATAATTTCAAATTTTATTTTCATGACTAAAATAATTTTAATCATATAGATTAGATGTTTTACTTTTCATACAATTCATACTTTATATCATATATAACAAATCCTAAGATTTTAATATCTAGGATTTTGCAGAAACGTAAGTTTTTTTCTTTCACTTTTTTCTTCATGAGACCTCACAGTGGCACCCTTACACACCATGAAGAGCACCCCATTGAATGAAAAGAGAGGATCATATAATCCTACTTGCTCCTATGATCAAATGGCCTGGTGATTACCTAATCTGAGTACTTTGCTACTCAGAACATCTAATCCAATTCACATATCATGTATGCAAAAATTTAGATCAAATCTAGATTATATTAGATCTGATTTTACATTAGATCATATCTAAAATCAGATCATAACACATCTCATGTATTGCTAAATCTAGATTTCAACTCTACATGCATATATGTTCATGTCATAATGAACCGGGCTCTGATACCATTTGAAGGGAAGCGTGGTAAATTTTTTGCATGCATTTTTAAATATTTATAGTGAAACATACATAGATTAAATAATTTAATCTACAATGCATGTATAGTCAAATCTAAATTACCATACAGGATCTATGATATGAACTAATATGCATGTATCCAAAATTGAAATCTAAAATTTAGCAGATATAGATCATATCTATGCGTTATTAGATCATATCTAATTTGTATTTAGATCATATCTAAATATTAATTAAGATCAAAACCTCATATCTGAGCATGGATAGTAGATCATCGCATTCAAAAGCCATGGTACTTAATTCTTTATGATGCTTGACAGTCGTACATACATCCGACCTCTACGGATATCCACATGAAGTCCTTGTGCTGATCGATCTCCTCAGGAGTGCTAGCTTGTGAAGACATCATACTTTGGCTGATCTAAGAAGAATCATGAAGAAGATAAAGAATAAGGAGGTCCTCTCTTTTTTTTTCTGGATCCACGCATCAGATCTCTACAATAGAGATCAAAAGAAGAACCCTTTCTTCTCAATTTTTTCATACATAAGAGAGAACCTTTCTCTCTTCTTTTCACACCTTTAAGAAGAACTTTTTTTCTTTAATTTTTTATGATAAAAATCAGATCTAATCTGATTTTTTATGCTAAAAATCAAATAAAATCTTAAGCTCTAAAAAAATTCAAAAGAGGGATCCTAGAGAAGAACTATTTTTCTCTCTTCTTCTTCCTTTTTCTTCTTGGATCTAGAACTCTAGGAAGCCCCTTATGCCCAACCAAATTTTTTTGATATTTTTTTTCTCAATCTTCATGTTAAAAATTAAATTTAATCTAATTTTTATCTTAAAAAAATAAAAAAAATAGAAGAAGAACTCATTTTTCAAGACTGTGCACAAGAAAGAAGACACTTCTTCTTCTTTGATCTAGAATAGAAAGCCCCAAACACCCAATCAGATCTTTTTGATATTTTTTCTATAAATTCTCATATTAAAAATTAGATCTAATCTAATTTTTATCTTAAAAAAAATAAAAAAAAATCTAAAAGAACTCTTTCTTCTTCAAGGCTGCACATAAGAAAGAAGACCCATCTTCTTCCTTCTCTTTCTCTCATTGGGAAAAAAAATTTTCTTCAATTTTTTGCTGTAAAACCAGCAGAAGAAGCCCTCTTTAATGCCCAAAAATCAGCAACAAAATGACTCAAAATATCTTTCAAGAGGAAAGGAGAAGAAGGTTTGGTGTGTAGATGTTGGGGCATCCAACTCTTGGACGCCCCTTCTCCTATTTTTGGGCGACCACAAGGAAGGGAGATGTACCTTCTTTTCTTATAGAAGAAACCAAAAAGGAGGCACACATCCTTTGGGGCATGGAGAGTTTTTTCACGGTGAAAGGTGGGACGTGGAGAATATATCACATTGGGTATTTTAGTTGGTTAAATCCTATTCTAAATAGGATCAAGATCTTGATCAAATTCTAACTAATTCTTGGATCCAATTCTAACTAACTTAAGAATTAGTTATAACAAACTAACTAATTAAATCCTAGCCCAATTATTAGGCTTCAATTGATTTTGAAATTAGTTAGATTAAAACTCCATTGATCTAGGAATTGATTCTTGATGGAGATAAGGGAAGCTATTTGATAATAGAGCTTATTTCAATCAAGCCTATTATCCAATAGGATTAGATCCAATTCAAGCCTTTATAAAAATAATTAAATCATATTCATGCATCCCTGAGATCAATTGGAATAAGTCCTATTATTTAATAGAGATACATTCAATCAATCTAAAATCAATCTAATTGAATCTAATTCAATTGAATTTAATTCAATTAGATCTAATTCAATCTCCATTGCTTAATCAAATTGAGCCAATTAATAATTATATTATTAATTAATTATTTTTCTAATTTATTAATTATTAGTAAATAGTTTATTGCAACCTTTGCATAGGATTAATCATCAATCAAATTGATAATTAAATACTTCAATGATTCATAATCATCGTTCAGTCATTTGATCAGACATGTACCTCTATGTATGTGACCCCATAGGTTCAAACTTAAGCTGGTAGTACAAGAATAATTTTTGTAATAATCGATGTAACCATCTAGCAATGGGACCCGATATCTGGATAGGTCAAATGTATGTCCAGCAATACTCTAGAATCTATGTGGATATAGTTTCTGTATAATTCATCCCTTTGACAGTTGATGCTCAAAGATGACTTTGGGTTAAACTGTCAATCTAGGAAGAGTGGTCTACATTGTGTCTCAACCTTAAAAATCCTGTGACTCCTCACTAGGACTACTTTGGATAAAGTTTTGCTAAATTAAAATACAATGATGCATCATCTCTAATTTTACTTGGAGCGGTCAATCCCATCTTGACTCGCACTCAGACATCACAAGTACTTGACTGTACCCAGAAATCTTTCATCATCAAATTAGAAATTCAGATAGTCCGACATCAAAGCACAGTGAGTTGCTTGCAAGTCACCGAGGCAGCCTCAGGTCTGAGAGATACTTATATCCATATCCCATCAGAACAGTCTTTGACAGCAGAGTACTTCGAAAGTGGTCATGCTTAGTGAAATGTACTCTTACATATCATCCGTATGTCATACCCGTGTCACCACACATCTTAGTTAAGAGGACAACCAACTAAGATGGCATACAACAACCTACACTTGATGCAATTATCATCTTTGTAATAATTGTATCATTTGGTCATGAGCAGGATTTAAAAACCATACGATAAATCCTCCTTTATCATTTTGAAAGTAGCTCTAAGGATTTCATCATAATATATGAGTTCTATTTTGGAAGATGTATTCCTTATGATGAATCTTGTCAGATAATATTTATCATTTTATAATTTATATACTTGCATGGAGCACAATTATCTACAATCTAGATGATTGGTATTGGGATATATTTTCTAATATTTAGGATAAAGGCCTAGGAAGAGATATAAGGAAGATAAGGAGAGAAGAAAGGTAGAGATAGGAAGGCTAGGAGGAGAAGAAGAAGATCTTCAGGTTCTACTGTCTAAAAAAATTTTTAGAGTGAGAATTTTGAAGGAGAAATCATCCTAAGGAGTTGGTGTCCTGATCATAGCCTTATGTGGATCATCATTGGAGGGCAAACATTTGGGCGCCTAATGGAGGTTCTACTAGAGTTTTGGAATAAGCGTTGCAGGTATTTTTCTATACCTTGAATTATGTTATGAAAATATTTTATATGATTGTTAATCATTAAGAAGATGCTAGTTTATGGGTTTAATATTTAAAATTTTTTATCTTAAATTTTTAAAATCCATTATACTTTCATTGTGCATGTTCTCCCTGAAATCCTACATATAACGCATGAAAATAAAATAACCATATTATTCTAATTGTGATATCATTCATGCACATGTCATTTGAGATGTTTAAATTTATGGGTGCAGGACTCATCTAGGATTTTTGATTCAGGTTCAAATCTTGATCCAATTATAATTATTAGTTAACCACATGTCATCCTTTTTGAGTTAAGTTAACCAATTCTTAGACAAACCCTCATCCAATTAGGTTGATAAAGATTTGGTCAACTATAACTTAAGTCCTAATCAAATTAGGTCAATGACAATTTGGTCAACTTTAATTGAACAAAATTTTTAATTCCATTAGAACTATAAATCTGATTTGATCTACAATCATAAACCTTAGTCACATTGGGTCAATGAATTGTAGTCAAATCAAACCCATGTGCAAAATCCTAATTGATATTTGAAGCATCTCTTCTATGATACTGATTTTTCAGCCACCCACATGCCAAGGATAGGAACCATGATGGGAGAACCCACCATGACCAACGCCCAATCTGTGGTCGCTGGCCCAAGTTTAGGTTATGTGCATCACATGCAACAACCCTTCATCTTGTGTATCACATGCACAAGGTAGCAATTTTACGAAAAAATTCAGATCATCAGATCTTGTCCAAACTTGTTGCACAAGTCTTAAGCCATAAAATTGTATGCCAGGATTTGATCATAGATAAATAACTATTATTTTCAATAAAAGATGAAACAAATGAATAATTAAACTGAAGGAAAAAAGGGTAGTTTAAAGCATGTATTTTAAAAATTTTATATTGAAATAATAAAAGATTAAATATTTTAATCTTCTAAATATATTTTAGATTAGATCTAAACTATCTTTAAAGATCTATGATATAAAAAATTTACATATAAAATCTGAAGTAAAATCAAAAAACTGTATCGATCACATCAATACCCTGAATTTAATCTAACCTTTAGATTATGTCGATTGAGTTTAGAACTCATCACCTTTTCATGGATTGATGATCATCACTGTTGATAAGTGTGGAAAAAAGATCTCACTGATGTCGAGCAGTCGCACAAGCGTTCGACCTCTACGGATGGTCCACAGAAGCCCCTCAGACCAATCAGCCCTCTGTGGGAGTGCTAGCTCACGCAATCGATTTTTGTTGGCAGATCTGACTTGATCTCCTTCTTCGATCATCTTGAATCTTTTTGATATTGGAGATAGATCAGAGAAGGATGCTAGATGGTAGAGAAAATCAGATGAGGATCTCTTCTCTTTAGTATTTTTCTCACCCAAAAATCTAGAATAGTTCTAGGTCTCTCACCCAAGAGGAGAATGGTCTCCTCTTTTGTTCACGCCAAAGAAAAATGAAACCCACCCAATCCTTAAGAACCAAAGGAGTATTTTTTATGGGAAAAATTAGTGTAGGGGTAAAATGATAATTTTAAATTTTTTTCAAAATCACTATTTTATAGTAGAAATTATTAATTAATCTAATTAATTAATAAAAATTTACTCTATACTAGGATCTAAATATGATATATAGCATGCATGCATTTAAATTTGAAATTCAAATTTGAACAGTAAATAGTTTACTGTAATGTGTTCAGAATACAATACCTTTGTGTGGGTAGTAGATTGCCGCAATCTGATCACCGTCGGGAGAGTCTAATTATCGTGATGCAACCACATAGCATGTCTGGCTTCTGTGGATCATCCACATGAAGCTCCCGATCTGATCGACTCCTCATGAGTGCTAGCTCATTGTAGAGCCCTTTCGATGGTTGATGCTGATCGAACTCCTTCGATTGATGTCTGCCAATTTTTTGGATGCTCTGGATTATTAGTAGATATGCTTGAGAGGATGTTGAAGATCTCTCTAAAATTTGGTGGGCTCACGACACTCGTAGCTCACCTTCTCACTTTCCGAACTCCAGGCTGAAACCCTGAAGAACTCACTGAAACCCTGCACACACTTTTTCTTTCTTTTCTTTCTTTTTCTCTCGGAAGGATATAGACCTTCACCTTGCACACAAGGATTTCCCACGCCCAGATTTTCTCTCAAAAATTTTCTTTCACATGCCCCACTCTTCTCCTCCTTTTAAAATAATGTCAAACATCTTATCCACATGAGAGGATAAAGATGAGTAATTGCACATTTGAATTCAAATCAAATTTTGAATTCAAATGAAAACCAATTTATCCCTATCAACTAAGGGCATGAGAAGAGGAGGGCATGGCTTAATTTTTGTGTGAGTGATTTCATGAGAAATATTTTCTCGTGTAATAAATGGGGCACTAAAAGAGGATAAGGTCAAGGCGCTAAGATTGGTTGCTCATTCAAATTCAAACTTTGTTTTGAATTTGAATGGCCAACCAATCATCCTTATCCACTCATTTGGCACATTAAAGTAGGGTGTGAGGAGAGCTTTGCGTGAGAAAAAATTCATGAGAACTTTCTTCTCGTGAATTCAAATGGGCGCAGTGGAAGTGAGATGGCACAGGGAGAATGGGTCAAGGTGGTTTCATTATTTAAACCAACCTAATTGAACCAAATAAGTTAGGCCCAATTAGACTAATTTAAACCCAACTTAATTAGGCTTAATTAGGCTCAATAAAATCCTAATCAAATTAGAAATTGATTAAGCCCAACCCCTGATCATATCAGGGACCAAACCATCTCGACGATTAGGTCAACTCTTAACCTAACCGGGTCAAATCCAATTGAATCCAATTCAATTGGACTTGATCCAAAAATAATTACTCAATCAAATTGAGTTAATTAATGATCAAATCACTAATTAAACCTCTCATAAATATTGAGTCCAAATTCGATGGGTAATCGGGCATCAAAATTCATCGATATGTAACCCTGATCGAAGAGTCCTAAACCAGTGGGACTCTTGACCCCAGTACCCAAAATGTGTGAAATTAATGATCAGAGAATCCTGATTCTCGATCACAAAATCCCAGACATGAAGGACTCTTCACCAGCTATCAGATCAGATAGAAACCTCTAATGTGTGTGACCCCACAGATTCGAACCTAAACCGGTAGCACAGGAACCAATTCCTGTACTAATCGAAGTGACCATCTAGCAATGGTACCCGATGTCCAGATAGGTTGAATAATCACAATCGCAACACTCAGAATCTATGTGAATATGGTTACTATATAATTCATCCTTTTGACCCCTATGTTTAGGATGACTCAGGGTTAAACTGTCAATCCTGATCAGATCATCCGAATCATGCTCAACTCAAACAGTCCTGTGACTCCTCACAAGAACTACCCTGGCCAAGATTTTGCTAAATTGAAACACGACTATACAAAGCTCCTAAACTGGAGTGGTCAATCCCATCTTGACACACGCACCGACAAGTCAAGTACTTGACTACACCCAGTAGCCTTCCGTCACTGAATTAAAAATTTAGGTAGTCCAGTGCCTAAGTACAGTGAGTTGCATGCAAATCACCGTGGTGGTCTCAGGTCGGAAGGATATTTATACCTATATTCCATCGGAGCAAATCTTGACAGTAGAAATAGCTCCAGAGTCGGTCACGTTCAGTGCAGATGTACCCTTACATCTCACCTGTATGCCATACCAGTGTCTACACACTCTTTGGTTAAGAGGACAACCATGCTATATGGCATACAACGACCTATGCTTGATAAACGTTATCATCCTTGGTAGCAACGTATCATTTGGTCACGAACAGATTTAAGGACTAAACGACAAATCCTTCTTTGTCGAGTCTAAATATCCTAAGGACTTCACCACAACATAGGAGTTCATTAGAAGATGAAATATTTTGTGATGAAAAAAAAATACTAAAATAATTTTTATTAATTCATAATTCATGTACATATACAAAAAGAGTGCAACCATCAACAGGCTGATGATTGGCTTTGGGATACTATTCCCAACAATCTCCCACTTGGCCTAAAGCCAATCGGTGCAGTATCTAATACCCATCTTCGACTTGTAGTTGTTGAACTCCTTCACTGCAATGGCTTTAGTGAATGGGTCGGCCAGGTTCTCCTTCCCGTCGATCTTCTGAAGGTCGACGTCACCTCGATCTACAATTTTTCGAATGAGATAGTAGCGACGCAGAATATACTTCGTCCGTTGGTGTGCCTTCGGTTCCTTCGCCTGAGCAATGACTCCAGAGCTGTCACAGTAGAGCAGAACTGGACCAACAAGGGAGGGTGCTACTCCGAGCTCGATGATGAATTTTCTCAGCCACACCGCTTCTTTGGCAGCATCTGATGCAGCGACATACTCCACCTTGCAAACTGCATCAGTCACTATGTGTTGCTTGGAACTCTTCCAGCAGATAGCCCCACCATTAAGGGTAAAAATAAATTCCAACACACTTTTGCTGTCATCATGATCAGACTGGAAATTAGAGTCTGTAAACCCTATAAGTCTCAAGTCCGATTCACCATAAACAAGCCACTGGTCCTTAGTATTTCTTAAATACTTCAGGATGGTTTTAACAACCTTCCAGTGATTCTCTCCTGGATCAGATTGGTATCTACTCACTACCCCTAGTGAGTATGCCACATCTGGTCGTGTACATGTTGGGAAATGTGTCCCAAAAAGCCAATCGTCAAGCCGTTGACGGTTGAGTAACCAAGTATTGTAATTGATTTGTTAATAAATAAAATATATATTTGGCATCTTCATCATAAGCTTTCATCTTCTAATGAACTCCGTTGTTATGATGAAGTCCTTAGGACTATTTAAGTTCGATAAAGAGAGGATTTATCGATTAGTCCTTAAAACTGTTCACGACCAAATGATAGGCTGTTAATAAGGACGACAGCTTCTATTGAGCATAGGTCGCTGTAGGCCATATGGGTTGGTTGTCCTCTTAACCAAAGAGTGTGGAGATACTGGTATGGCATACAGGTGAGATGTAAGGGTACATCGTCATTGAACGTGACCAACTCCAGAGCATTCTGCTGTCGAGAATGTCTCTGATGGGATATAGGTATAAGTGTCCCTTAGACTTGAGATCACCTCAGTGACTTGCAAGCAACTCACTGTGCTTTGGTACTGGACTAACTGAATTTCTAATTCAGGGATGGAAGGCTTTTGGGCACAGTCAAGTACTTGTGAAGTCAGAGTGTGATCGAGATGGGATTGACCACTCCAAGAGTTGGAGAAGAATGAGTCGCTGTATTTCAATTTAGCAAAACCTTGGCCAGGGTAATCCATCAGATGGATTTGATATTTTGAAATACAATGTGGACAACCTGATCAGAGTTGACAGTTGAGCTCTGGGGTGTCCTATGATCATTTTGGTCAAGGGGATGAATTATATGAAAACTATATCCGCATGGGTTCTAAGGATGTTGTTCTACACATTCGACCTATCCGATCGTCGGGTACCATTGCTAGATGGTCACTTCGATTGGTATAGAAATTTGTTCCTATACTACCAGCTTAGGTTCGGACCTATGAGGTCACACACATTAGAGTTCATGATCCGATCGGATGGTTGATCAACGATTAAGAATCATTCTAGGATTAAATGATCAATACGATTGACATTTAACCTAGTGCAAGTGTTGCAGGAGGATCGATTAGCAATTCGATTGCTAATTGGCTTAATTTGATTAAGCCAATGGGCTGAGATTAAGTCTAATTAAATATGATTTAATTAGATTTGGTTTGGACTTGATTGGATCAAGTTCAATTGGTTTATTGGATAAGCCAAGTGCAAGGAAAAACTAGTCCTAGTTCAACTAGGACTTGGGTCAATCTAATTTCTAATTTGATTAGAAAACTAAATCAGATTTAAATATAATTTAATCTGATTAAATTAGGTTCTTAATTGGGTTAAGACCTATTTTAATTGGATTGATCTAATTTTGATTTGATTTGGTTTGGGAAACCAAATTAAAATAAGTCATAAGACAGAATCCTAGTAGGACTAGGATTCCACCTTGCGCCACATAAACCTTCTCCACGCCCTCTCTCTTATTCAACGCCAATCTCCACTTATTTTGTGCGACAAAAGCCCTCTCCCAGATCTCTCCCACGTTCACAAAAGGTCTCCTCTCTTCTTTCTAACATGGAAGGTGGTTTGGATCAAATCTAAAAGGAATAAGTTTGGATTTCGAATTCTATGAGATAGAGTTTTAGAAATCCAAAACTCTTTCAATTTTGCATCGAATTTATCCAAATTTTTTTGGAATTTTCATGGCTTTTAGGGTTTACATTGTGAACCCTTTGCTGATGATCCATGCACAAAAATATGGAGGAGGTGCTCAAGAGTTGGGCGTCCCTTAACTTGCCATGTTTGGATAAGCCTTGACTAGGTGTTTGACCTAGACAAGGACTCTATCATATCTCTCTATATAAGATGAGTTTCTTTGTGAAATTTGAGAGGGAGATAGATATTTGAGAGACATTTCTACCATCCAAAAATAAGAGAGAAATACCTTTGGGTCGTGGAGATATAAAAGATGCAAGTTTGGGTGTCTAGAGAGAAAAACGTGAAGAAGAAGAGGGTCTTCTTCTAGGGTTTTTATTTTCATATCTTTCCTCCTTCCATCTTGAGTTTCCTGAGAGCGTCTCAGATCTGAAACTCCTCCTTCTACTTTCCATCTTTGGAAGAGTCCAAATCAAGAAGAAGGAGGCACCTGATCAACCATCAAAGAAGGATCAGCGCAATACTAGCATACTGTGCTGATTTCCTGAAGCAGGACTTCTGATCGAGATTCGTGGGCTCGTGTGGACGACTCCTAGAGGCCGGATGCGTGTGCAGCTTGCAACATCATCCTCAAGCCCAGATCAACAAGGTTAGAACGTCTAACTTGCAAGGTAATAGATCTGATCTATTGTTTAATACATACATTAGATGTAGTATAGAAACATGTTGATATGATCAACATGTAGTTCATGCTATATTTATATATTTTAATTTTTGATTTAATACCATGTAATAATCATGTAATAGGATCTTAGATCTAGGGATTTTCTGATCTTAGAAAATAAATTTTGATTTATTTTAGTCTTCCGCTGTATGATCTTGAAAAAGTTTCAAGATCTAACCCTCTTTTTCAAGATCTAACCCTGAAACCCTAGATCTGGTTCCTTCAGTACATGTCATGGCGTACATGATAGATCCCACTGCCGAAGCATATGGAATCCTACCCATACGCTCTCTCTCTTGAGGTGTTGTCGGACAATCCCTCTTTGAGAGAGAAATTCCATGGCCTGTCGGTAGATAGTCTTTCTTGGAATTCTCCATGCTGAACCTCTTCAGCATAGTATCTATGTACGTAGACTGGGATAAACCAAGCAAACTTTTAGATCTATCCCTATAGATCCTCATCCCTAGGATGTAGGAAGCTTCTCCCAAATCCTTCATAGAGAACTGTGATGACAGTCAAATCCTTATTCCCTGTAATGCAGGGACATCATTCCCGATTAAGAGAATATCATCCACATACAATACAAGAAATACCACTACTGGACCATTAGCCCACTTATAAATGCAGGGCTCTTCTCCGTTCTTAACGAAGCCATATGTCTTGATCATCCCATCAAAATGTATGTTCCAACTTCGGGATACCTGCTTAAGTCCATAAATAGACCTCTGTAGTCTGCACACCATAGACTCATCAGTAGATGTGAATCCTTCAGGTTGTATCATATACACCTCTTCATCCAGCTCTCCATTTAGGAATGCTGTCTTCACATCCATTTGCCAGATTTCATAGTCCAGATGGGCAGCTATCGCAAGCATAGTCCTTCGGGTGGGTCAACCAATGTCCACACATCGTTGACCTTCATGGACTCCATTTCGGATTTCATGGCCTCTAGCCATTTCTCAGAGTCGGATCTCTGCATTGCATCCATGTAGGTGATCGGATCCTCATTGTTTTCATCAAGTTCGATAGGATCATCATCCCAGACCAAGAAACCATAGTATCTATCTGGTTGACATGGTGCTCTACCAGATCGCCTTAAGGGTGCTTGAACAATGGGCTCCAGATCTGATCTAATCAAATCCGTTTCAGGTTCAGCAACTTGTGTCAGTTTTTTCACCTATCGAACTTCGTCAAGTTCAACCTTAGAGGCAACAGTCCCTTCATCAAGAAACTCTTTTTTCAAAAAGATTGCCTTAAGGCTGACAAACACCTTTTGCTCATCAGCCAAGTAGAAATAATACCCTTTGATCTCTTTTGGGTATCCTATAAAATTACACTTGTCAGACCTAGGTCCTAGCTTGTCTGTAATTAAACGTTTAACATAAGCAGGACACCCCCAAACCCTAAGGTGCGAGAGTACTGGCTTACGTCCTATCCATATCTCATATGGCGTTTTGGTTACAGACTTACTCGAAACTCTATTTAGAAGGTAACAAGTCGATTCGAGTGCATATTCCCAGAGGGAGATCGGCAGACCAGCAAACCCCATCATGGATCGAACCATGTCCAACAAGGTTCAATTCCTCCTTTCAGATACACCATTATGCTGTGGTGTTCCAGGAGGAGTCTATTGAGAGAGAATCCCATTCTTCCCAAAATATGTCAGAAACTCATTGAAAATGTATTCACCTCCTCGATCAGATTGAAGAGTTTTAATACACTTTTCAGTTTAGTTTTTTACCTCATTTCGAAATAGTTTGAACATTTCAAACGATTCTGACTTATGCTTCATTAAATAGACATATCCATACCTCGATAGGTCGTCTATGAAGGTTATGAAGTAGAAATATCCACCTCTTGCACTTGAGCTCATGGGTCCACATACATCAGAATGTACCAGACCCAAGAGTTCACTGGGTCGCTCACCTTTTTCAATAAAAGGTGACTTGGTCATTTTACCAAGAAGACAGGACTCACAGGTTGGAAGTGATTCACAATCACCTACTTCAAAAATTCTTTCTTGAGCCAACCTGTTTATCCTGTTCTTATTGATATGACCTAGCCTACAGTGCCAAAGGTAGACTTCTGACATATTATCTATTCTAGGGCATTTATCGGAGGTTTGAACCACATTAATAGGTTGTGATAGAAAGTAAATTTCATTATTAAGTTGTCCAACAAACATTGTAACACCATTCAAAATGATATTATAAATATTTTCTTTTATTAAAAATTGATAACCGTACATGGCCAAAAGGCCTACAGAAATAATATTTAATAAAAAGCTTGGACAATAGTGACATTCACTCAGAATTATATTTCGAGAATTGATTATAAGGTCCATGATTCCTAATGCTAGAACTGGAACTTTGCTTCCATCTCCAACATTTAAGAACCTCTTGCCTTCATCAAATCTCCTACTGACCTGCAGACCCTGCATCGAATTGCAAATATGATAAGGGCTTCTGGTATCCAATACCCAGGTAGTAGTATCACAAATGGAAAAGTTACAAGGTGTTATCATATAAGTACCTCATGTTGGAGCATGATCTCGGCTCCTCCCATGGATCTTGGGTGCAGCAGAACCAGCAACAAACAAATCTAGAGACTTCTGGACTCGATCGAAGGCCCTTGACGAAATCAGCCTGGTTGCTGTCTTCTTCGTCAGCCTTTCGTTCCAGATGAAGAACGCCTCTGAAATCACCTCTAAAATATTCAAGATCTTGTACCCAACCAGATCAGGCCTGGACTGAGGTCTTTCAATTCATAGATCTTGAATCGGGGTATTCTAGATAGGGAAGAAGATAGATGGAGACAGACCTTGCAGATCTGTCCTGCTGCAGCCTTTCTTGTAGATCTGTTGATGGAGATCTCACCCATGCCTCAAACGACCTCAGATCAACTCCAGATCTGAAAGAGACTTGTACCAATCTCTTCGCAAGAGATTTCAAGTCCTAGACCTGATGTTTGGGTGGCTGCAAGAGAGAGAGAGAGGAAATGGTTGGCGGCACAAAGGAGGGAGGGGCTAGCACCTCCCTTGCTTTCCTGCCTTTTTGGGACCTGGCAGCAGGAAACCCTAGGGTTTCTTGCTCCTGGGGCATGGAGAGTAGTTGGAGAGAGAGGGAGAAGAGAGAGAGAGACTTGGAAGAAAGAGCTTTTATATTCCTTGGCTTCATCAAACCTATACAAGTACATGTATATATAAACACAGGGTCAAGTGACCCTAACCCAAAACTCCCTTGACCAACTCTATGGGAGATTAGGTTAACCCAAGCCCATGTATACCCATGATTTGACCTAATCTCACCTATCCTGGGCCCAGACCTGGCCCATAAAGAGTTGATCCATTGAGGCCCACATAACCTAGACCTCAAGAATCCGAAAGGCCCACAGCCTTTCAACCTAGGGCCCAACTAGCCCTAGAGCCTCCATGAAGCCCTCATGAATGATGGACCTTGGCCTTAGCCTTAGTCCTTTGGGCCTTGGGCACACCACCTGGATCACAACAATCTCCACCTTGGTGTCCCAAGGCCTCAACCAGCTCCACTCTGTCCATCAGCCGAATCAGCTCAACACATCTCTGAAAGCTATCCCGTGGAAGTACCTTCATAAGTGCATCAACTGGGTTCTCCTTGGTATGTACCTTTACCAGCTCCACCTTGCCATCCTCCACAAGCTCCCTGATCTGATGATACCGAATGTCTATGTGCTTTGTCCTTGCATGATAGACTGAGTTCTGTGCTAATAGAAGTGCACTCTGGCTGTCACAGTGCACTCTAATGGCCTCCTGAGTAAAGCCCATCTCCGTCAATAAATCCTTCAGCCAAATTGCCTCCTTAGCTTCTTCTATCAGCCCGATGTACTCTGTCTCTGTAGTGGATAGGGCCGTGATAGGCTGCAGAATCGATCTCCAAGAAATAGGACCTCCATACAGGCTAAAGATGAAGCCTGTCGTAGACCTTCGGGTATCCACATCTCCACCGAAGTCTGCATCTACATAACTGCCAATCAGCCCCTGAGCCTTCCTGGACATGTCAGAGTATCCCACTGCACCTCCTCGCTGTCAGTAGCAGATGCCAACTCCAACTGAACCCACCAGATATCTGAATATCCACTTCAGAGCTCTCCAGTGCTCCCTGTCAGGCTGCGCCATGAACCTGCTAACCTGACTCACTGCATGGGCAATGTCTGGCCTACAACAGACCATCACATACATCAAGCTCCCAACTCCTGAAGCATAAGGAACCGTCTCCATCTTCTGAGCCTCCACCTCAGTCTGTGGTGCCATGGTCTTCGAGAGTCTGAAGTGACCGACAAGTGGCAACTCCGCCGGCTTTGCTCCCTTCATCTCGAACCTCTCTAAGACCTTCTGTATGTAGCCTCCCTGAGATAGATGCAGCACCCTCCAGGCTCGGTCTCTGAAAATCTCAATGCCTAGGATCTTCCTTGCAGGGCCCAAATCCTTCATCTCAAACTCTCGAGATAAGGATGCCTTCAGATCCTGCACAACCTTCCTACTCTTGCATGCTATAAGCATATCATCCACATACAAGAGTAGGAACACCCTAGAACAATCCTCAAGAGACTAAACATAAACACAGGGATCAAACTCGCACCTGAAAAGTCCAATGCTGCGCACATAGGAGTCGAACCGCTTGTACCATTGCCTCGGCGACTGCTTCAGCCCGTACAGCGACTTCTGCAACAAACAAACCTTTCCCTCTGATCCTAGATCTCTGAAATCGGGTGGCTGCTCCATGTAAATCCTCTTCTCCAAATGCCCATGGAGGAACACCGTCTTGACATCCATCTGCTCCAGCTCTAAATCCTGAGCTGCTATAATGCTCAGCAATACTCTGATGGAAGTATGTCTGACGACGGGAGAGAAGACCTCGCTGAAGTCGATGCCTTCCTTCTGGGAGTATCCCTTGGCCACTAACCTCGCCTTGAATCTGATACCTCCTTGCTCTGAAGGCCCTTTCTTGTGACTGTAGACCCATTTGCAGCCAATGGGCCTCTTCCCCTGTGGTAACTGCACCAATCGCCACGTCTGATTCTGGTGGAGAGACTGCATCTCCTCAGACATCGCCTGGACCCACCGCTCTCTGTCCTGGCTCTCAATAGCCTCCTGATATGTATATAGGTCTCCATTCACTATCACCAGGGCATATGACAGCATCTCTTCGAAGCCATATCGGTCTGGTTGCCTGATGGTCCTCTTGGGCTTGTGTAGGGCAACACCGATATCAGTCCTCGATCCAGCTCGCTCCTACTGGACCTCTCCATCTTGATCATCCATCCGAGTCCTCTCCACATGTGGAGACACCTTAGGTAGGTACTCCACCTGAATGTCATGTTCTCCTGTAGTACCTGCAAGAGGCAAAATCAAAGAGGTAAGCTGTCCAGCAGCACCCTGCTGGACCTCCTCCTGCTCCTGCTGCTCCTCCATGCCTGCTCGCCTCTGTAGGACTGACTCCTCATCAAAAGTCACATCCCGACTAATGACGACCTTCTTTTCCAAGGGATCCCACAGCCTGTATCCCTTAACTCCTTGTGGATAGCCTAGAAACACCATCTTGCATGATCTGACGTCTAGCTTGCTCCGCTCACCAGCTCCAATGTGCACATAGGCCGTGCACCCAAATACCTGTAGATGGCCCAGCCCAACTATCCTCCCAGACCACACCTCCTCTGGAAGCCTGCCATCCAACCTAGTCTGAGGTGACCGATTGACCAAGTAACCCGCTGCGTCAACTGTGTCAATCCAGAATACTTTTGGAAGCCCTGCCTGCAGCCTCATGCATCATGCCTTTTCCAGAAGTATTCTGTTCATCTTCTCGGCCACCCCATTCTGCTGTGGAGTCCCTTAACTAAGAAGTGTCTCTTGATCCCACACTCCTCACAGTAGTCCTAGAACTCTCTGCTGGTGTACTCCCCGCCATTATCTGATCTCAGACACTTCACGCTCCTCCCTCCTTCTTCTCCACCTCAGCTCTCCAGATCTTAAACTTGGTGAAGACCTCTGACTTCTCTTTCATGAAGTAAATCCAAAGTTTTCTTGAGAAATCATCAATCAGGTCATGAA
>NC_026003.2:69821931-69892311 GCF_000442705.2 Elaeis guineensis
TGCTGTCGCAGTAGAGCAGGACCGGACCATCAGGAGGGTGCTACTCCAAGCTCGTGATGAATTTTCTCAGCCACACAGCTTCCTTCGGCATCCGATGCTGCGATGTACTCTACCTCACAAACAGAGTCTGCCACAGTATGCTGCTTGAAACTCTTCCAGCAGATGGCTCCACCATTCAGAGTAAAGATATAACTGACACGCTTCTGCTGTCATCATGGTCAGATTGAAAGCTGGAGTCTTGAACCCACAAGTTTCAGATCTGACTCACCATAAACCAACCATTGGTCCTTAGTATTTCTCAAATACTTAAGGATGGTTTAACCACTTTCAGTAGTTTTTTCCAGGATCAGATTGGTATCTACTCACTACTCCTAGTGAGTATGCCACATATGGCCTTGTACATGTCATGGCGTACATGATAATCCCACGATCGAAGCATATGGGACTCTACTCATACGCTCTCTCTCTTCAAAGTTGTCAGACAATCCTTCTTAGAGAGAGAAATTTCATGGCCTATCGGTAGATAGCCCTTCTTGGAATTCTCTATGCTAAACCTCTTCAGCACAGTGTCTATATATGTGGACTGAGATAATCCAAGCATCCTTTTAGATCTATCCCTATAGATCTTCATCCCTAGGATGTAGGATGCTTCACCCAAGTCCTTCATGGAGAACTACGATGACAACCAAACTTTTATTCCTGTAGTGCGGGATGTCATTTTCGATTAAGAGAATGTCATCCACGTACAAGAAAGAATACCACAACTGGACCATTTGCCCATTTATAGATGTAGGACTCTTCTCCATTCTTAATGAAGCCATACATTTTGATCACCTTATCAAAATGCATGTTCCAACTCTGAGAAGCTTGCTTCAATCCATAAATGAATCTCTGAAGCTTACACATCTTGGACTCATCTATGGATGTAAACCCCTCAGTTGTATTATATACACCTTTTCGATCAGCTCTCCATTCAGGAAAGCTGTCTTTACATCCATCTGTCAGATCTCATAATCCAGATGGGTAGCTATTGCAAGCATTATCCGAATGAATTTGAGCATTGCATAGGGAAAATATCTCATTATAGTCAATACCATAATATTGCGATACCCTTAGCAACCAGATGGACTTTATAGGTCTCCACCTTTCCGTCTGTGCCCCTCTTCCTTTTTGAAGACCCATTTACACCCAATGGGTTTAACCCCTTCAGGTGGGTCAACCAATGTCATACATCATTGACCTTCATGACTCCATTTTAGATTTCATAGCTTCAAGCCATTTTTCAGAATAAGATCTCTACATTACATCCATATAGGTGATCGGATCCTTATCATTCTCATCGAGTTCGATGGGATTACCATCCCGGATCAAAAAATCATAGTATCTGTCCGGCTGACGTGGTACTCTATCGGATCGCCTTAATAGTGCAAGTACATTGGGCTCCGAATCTGATCTAATCAAATCCGACTTAGGTTCAGCTATTGTGTCGGTCCTTCTACCTGTTGAACTTCATCAAGTTCAACCTTAGAGGCAATGGTTCCTTCACCAAGAACCCTTTTCTAAAAAGGTTGCCTTGAGGCTGACGAACACCTTTTGTTCATCAGCATGGTAGAAAAAATATCTTTGGTCTCTTTGGGTACCCTATGAATGTGCATTTGTCAGACCTAGGTTCAAGTTTATCTGTAACTAACCATTTGACATAGGCCAGGCACCCCCAAACCCTATGGTGTGAAAGTGCTGGCTTATGCCCTGTCCATATCTCATATGGAGTCTTAATTACAGACTTACTTGAAATCCTATTTAGTAGATAACAGGCCGATTCAAGTGCATATCCCCAGAAGGATATCGCAAGCTGGCAAAATCCATCATGGATCGGACCATGTCTAACAGAGTCTGATTTCTCCTTTCAGACACACCATTATGCTGTGGTATTCTTGGAGGAGTCCATTGGGAGAGAATCTCATTCTCTCCTAGATATGTGAAAACTCACCAGAAAGGTATTTCCTCCTCGTCAGACCGAAGAGTTTTAATACTCTTCCATTTTATTTTTCTACTTCACTTCGGAATCATTTGAATATTTCAAATGAATCCGACTTGTGTTTCATAGATAACATATCCATATCTGGATAGATCATCCATGAAAGTGATGAGTAGAAATATCCACCTCTAGCACTTGTGCTCATGGGCCCGCATACATCAGTATGTACTAGGCCCAAGAGCTTAGTAGCTCTCTCACTTTTTTCAGTAAAAGATGACTTGGTCATTTTACAAGAAGACAGGACTCACAGGTTGGAAGTGATTTACAATCACTAACTTCAAGGATTCCTCTTGAGTCAACCTGTTTATCCAGTTCTTATTTATATGACCTAGCCTATAGTGTCATAAGTAGATATCTGATACACTATCTAATCTAGGGTGCTTGCCTGTAGAATAGACTACGTTAATAGGTTGTGATAACATATATACACTATTGTTCAATGTCCACAAAAAATAGTAACACCATTCATAATGATATTACAAACTTGTTACTTTATTGAAATTTCATAATCATTTTTGGCCAGAAGCCTACAGAAATAATATTTAAAAAAAATTGAAATAGAAATGACAATCATTAAGAACAACGGTATGAGACTCAAATACAAGTTTCAAGATTTCTAATGCTAGAACGGAAACTGATCTTCCATCTCCAACGTTCAGGAACCTCTCACCTTGCTCGAATCTCCTACTGACCTGCAACCCCTGCAACAAATTGCAAATATGGTAAGGGCTACTGGTATCCAATACCCAATCAGTTATATCACAAATAGAGAAATTGTATGGAGTTATCATATAAATACCTTGCCAAACAACAGCTTGCTTCTTTCTCTGTCTGTTTGGTTCCAAGGAGGCAATGTACTGAGGACAGTTCTTCTTTCAGTGCCCCCACTTCTTGCAAAAGAAGCATTCAGCTTGACTCTTATCGGGCTTAATCTTTTTGGTCTGGCTCTGCACTGATGTCTCAACCTGAACTTGCAACTTCTTCACTTTCTTCTTCTTGTTCTTCTTCTCTTTCTCAAAGGTCAAGAACCAGAAGACGAACCTCCCACTAAGTTCACCAACTTCTTGTGGAGTTGGTGATCCTTCTCAAAGTTCTGAAGCAACTCCAGTAACCCGTGATAGTTTACTTCAGGCTTTGTCATTCTATAATGAGTGAGGAATGGGAGATAAGACTTGGGCAGTGAGTTCAGTATTGCATCTTTCTCAAGCTACTCATGCAAGGGAAAGCCGAACTTGCTTAAATGCTCCATCAGCTCGATCATGTACAATACATGATCAGTGACAGAGGCACCATCCCGCATTTTGGCATTGAAGATGGCACAATTAGTCTTGTGCCTCTCCACATAATCGGGTGTGCCAAAGGCATCCTCCAACACTTGAAGCATGTCCTTTGGCTGAGCCATCTTAAATTTGTGACTGAACTCGTCACTCATGGTAGCTAGCATGATGCAGCGCACCGTGGTCCAGTCACTGAGCTACTTCTGGTAAGTGTCTCTGACTGTTCCACGTGCATTGGCAGCTGGTTTCTCAGGTGCAGGATCCGTTATCACATATAGGATCCATTCATGCTCCAGGACTATCTTCAATTTTCAGTACCAACTATCGAAGTTGGGTCCCACCAACTTATCATTGTCCAACAATGATCGGAGCGATAAGAAAGTGGTCATATCTGCACAAAAAAAAAATCATAACCTAATTAGTAATTGATTCATTAAACCTAAAGATTTGGACTTTAATCAAAAAATTTCTCCTGCTATTTTATTTGAATTGGTAGCCTCTACCTCCAATTCGAAGAATTTCCTAATTTCTTAGTGGGTACTAGAATCCACTTAGACTGCACACAAGCCCAACTTTGGTTGGCCAACCCATGTACATCTAAGGGTAGGTTCATAACCAATTATTTCTTTAAATAATTTTTAGTAATTTTAATTTTATCCTAGTCCCTAATTAGTAGGCTTTGGCCTCCACTGAAAAGGTCTGGTTAGTTCCAATCGTTAACATGACCATACTTGGCCCATCTAGCCAATGAATGATTAGGCCCAACTTTGATTGGCTAACCTAACCACCATTTAGAAAGATACAATCAATAAATCATATTATGAATGATAATTCCATCAGCCGATAAGCACCAGACCTTTGGGCCTCCAATGATTATCCAACTGATGGACCCATTATCATCCACTTAATGAAAGGCTATGATCTAGTTATCAACATAACTATTTTATTTTAAGAACTTAATAATTTTAGAAGATTTAATTGATTTAGAGGAGGAGGTCAGATGAACTAGCTTATCATGATCCTCCCACTGACTTCATCAAGTCAGCTTAAAGGAGACCATTAAAAGGGCTGGTCTAAGAGCACCTAAATCAGTCACACTGATTTACCTAGCTGACATGGGTCAGCTCGAATAGTCAAGTGATCCGATCAAAATATAATTTCACCAAGAGGCCAAGTAAGTTCGATCGATGGGAGGGTCTGCCAAAGCTTGCCTTAGACACCACCAGAAATGGCCAGGTAAGCGGGCTCCCAATTAAAAACCACCGATCTAGTTTACCTTAGACACCAACTGGTTTAATTAGTTTCGATTAGATCAACCTAACAGTTCATGCTAGACCGCTTAGACAAGAATCAAGTCCATTTGGTTCTCTTTAAAGACATGGACTTGATCAACTACAACTATTGTAATTGATCTAGAGAATCCTTAACCTAATCTAAGACAACAATTGATTAGATTTAGTCAATTCTCTAATTAAGTCCATCTTTAATCTAACCTTAGGTCTAACCCAATTAATAGACCTAATTCTCACTAACCCATTAACCCAATATATTATGGTTTGTATCTTTGGTTCTTCAATTCACAATCCTAGAACCTAATCAAACAACTTCTTAATTCTCAATTAAGTTTTAGGCTGAGGGTTGAGGGTTGGGGTTCAATTTTTTAAAAATAATTTTCATATTTGTAAAATATTTTTACAACATGATTCTACCAACCAAGTTGTATATTTGATTCATAATCAAAATGCAAGTGAAATAAGCATGAAACTACTTTAGATCTAATCTAAACAGGTTCATGTAATTGAAATAATTTCAACTTTAAACTGCGTAAATTTTTCAAACAAATATATGATGGTTCTTTGCACGAAAATTATTAACAAAAAGATTTTATTTTAGATTTAAATACCTTTTAAATCTAATAAATCATAAATTTAATTTAGATTACATCTAACAAATTTATGATTAAAGATAGATCTACACGAACTAGGACAATCTTTGCACTATAAGGGATAAACCTTACAGTAAGACAACCTACAGTTCGTGATTGATTTAAAAATTTTAAAATCAGATTTAACAATCAGATTATAAATTAGATCTAATCTAAGAAATAATCTAAGTATATATAAATAATTATATAATAAATAATCTAGGATCTGATACCAATTGAAGGAACTAAATCTAGAGTTTCAGGGTTAGATCATGAAACTTTTTCAAGATTAGGCAGTAGAAGACTAAAATAAATTAAAATTTATCTTATAAAATTAGAGAATCCCTAGATCTAAGATCCTATTACATGATTATTATATGGTATTAAATTAAAAATTAAAATATAAAGAGCAAGAACTACATGTTGATCATATCAACATGTTTCTATACTACATCTAATGTATGTAAAATATAACAGATCAGATCTATTACCTTGCAAGTTAGACATTCTAACATTACTGATTCGGGCTTGAGGATGATGTTGCAAGCCGCACATGCATCCAACCTCTAGGAGTCATCCATACAAGCCCACGAATCACGATCAGAAGTCCTGATCTAGAAAATCAGCATAGTATGCTAGTACTGTACTGATCCTTCTTCGATGGTCGATCAGATGCCTTCTTCTTCTTGATTTAAACTCTTCCAAAGATGGAAAGTAGGAGAAGAAGTTTTAGATGTCAGACACTCTCAGAAAACTCACAGATGGAGGAAGGGAAGAGGTGAACTCAGCAACCCTAGAAGAAGACCCTCTTCTTCTTCTCTTTGCTCTCACCTAGACACCTAATTTTGTGTCTATTATATCTCCACACCCCAACACTCTTTTTTTTTGATTTTCATATAACCCAAAGGTATTTCAATGCTCTATAATCCACAAAAATATCAATAAAAAATTTATTTTAAATAATGAGATATGAAGAATCCTTGTCTAGGTCAAATACCTAGTCAAGAAAAATCCAAACAGGGCAAGACAAGTGGCGCCCAACTCTTGTGTGCTTCCTCCTTCTTTTTCTATCATGGACCACCAGCAAAGAGTGCATGATATGTGCCATAAAATTCATAAAAATCTAAAAAAAAATTTGGATAAAATCAGTACCATAAGGAAAGAGTTTTGGTTTCCTAATATTCTATCTCATAAAATTTGAAATCCAAACTAATTCCTACTTTGACTTGGTCCACAACCATATTTTATGTAAGAGAGAAAGAGTGAAAAGTTTTGGGTATATGTGAAGGCCTGGGAGAGAAGATTTTGTCACACAAAATAAGAGAGAGTGGGGGGCTAAGATGGCGCAAGGTGGAATCCTAGTCTTACTAGGATTCAATCTATGACTTGTTCAAATTTGGTTTCTCAAACTAAATCAAATAAAAACCAAATCAACCCAATTAAAATAAGTATTAATCTAATTAAGAATATAATTTAATCAGATTAAATTAAATTTAAATCTAATTTAATTTTTTAATCGAATTAGAAATTAGATTGACCCAAGTCCTAATTGAACTAGGACTAATTTTTTCTTACACTTGGCTTATCCAATAAACCAATTAGACTTGATCCAATCAAGCCCAAGCTAAATCTAATTAAATCATATTCAATTAAACTTAATCTCAGCCCATTGGCTTAATCAAATTAAGCCAATTAGCAATCAAATTGCTAATCGATCCTCCTGCAACACTTGCACTAGGTTAAATATCAATCGTATTGATCGTTTAATCCTAGAATGATTCTTAATCGTTGATCAACCATCTGATCGGATCATAAACTCTAATATGTGTGACCTCATAGGTCCAAATCTAAGTCGATAGCATAGTATCAATCGAAGTGACCATCTAGCAATGGTATCCGACGGTCGGATAGGTCGAATATGTAGAACAACATCCTTAGAACCTATGCGGATATAGTTTTCATATAATTTATCCCCTTGATCAAAATGCTCATAGTATACCTCAGAGTTTCACAGTCAACTTTGATCAGGTTGTCCACATTGTATTTCAAAATATCAAATCCATCTGATGGATTACCTTGGCCAAGGTTTTTCTAAATTGAAATACAGCGACTCATTCTTCTCCAACTCTTGGAGTGGTCAATCCCATCTTGATCACACTCTGACTTCACAAGTACTTGAATATGCCAAGAAGTCTTCCATCATTGAATTAAAAATTCAGTTAGTCCAGTACCAAAACACAATGAGTTGCTTGCAAGTCACTGAGACGATCTCAGATCTAAGGGACACTTATACCTATATCCCATCAGAGACATTCTCAATAGCAGAATGCTCTGAAGTTGGTCACATTCAATGATGATGTACTCTTACATCTCATCTGTATGCCATACCAGTGTCTCCACACTCTTTGGTTAAGAGGACAATCAACCCATATGGCCTATAACGATCTATGCTCGATAGAAGCTATCATCCTTATTAACAGCCTATCATTTGATCATGAATAGTTTTAAGGACTAATCGATAAATCCTCTCTTTATCGAACTTAAATAGTCCTAAGGACTTCATCACAACAACGGAGTTCATTAGAAGATGAAAATTTATGATGAAAATATCAAAAATATTTTTTATTTATTAACAAATCAATTACAATACAAAGTTGCTCAACCATCAACAGATTGACGATTGACTTTTGAGACATATTTTCCAACAGTCTTTGCCTCATTGTTCAAAATGATGAGGTAAATATTGAAAACTCTTCTGACTTTACATTTAAAGAATTATTTGAAGCCTTTAATGAGTTAATAGATAAATACAAAAAGATAAGATTAAAAAATAAGAAGCTTTAAAGTTCAAATATATCTTTAGTTGAAGAAAAGAATAAGATTTTAATAGAAAAAGAAGAATTTTTGAAGGAAAAGAAAGTTTTGGTTGAAGAAAAAGAAAAGTTTTTAAAATCTGAAAAATCTTTGATAGAAGAAAATGCTAAATTAAAAGAGAAATTTGAAAAATTAAAAGTTTTAGTGGAATAAAAAAAATTATTTGAAAGAAATGAATATAGAAAAGAAAAATCTTATTGTTAAAAATGGTGAACGAAAGAAAGAAATTGAAAGATTAAAATTTTTTATAGATAAATTTACATTGAGTTCTCAAGAGCTTCAAATGATTTTGAATAATCAAAAGACTATTTTCAATAAAGCTGGAATAGATTTTAATTCTTCAAAAAAAATAAAAATTTATCAAAAATATATTTGGTAAAGCTACAGACGAAAATCATTCTATAATGTGTTTTAAATATAACAAAGTAGGTCATAAAATTTTTGAATGTAATATTAAAAGAAATAATCATACTTTGATTAAACAAATTTAGATTTCAAAAGAAACCATATGCTCTAAGTCAAATGGACCCAAGATGGTTTGGGTACTAAAAGTTAAGAAGTGATTTTATAGGTATACCAAGCATCCAAGGGTATGAAAGGAGCAAACTCTTGAAATTGGATGCTTAGGATTTAAAGTGAATGGATGTGATGCTTGGTAAAAGCTCAACTTTCTCACATCATACCATCACTATTTTTTGATATTATTTTGACTGAATGATTGATTTTGATGCTTCATACATAATCAAAGCATTAATATATCAAAAGAAGTATTAAAATATTTGATATTTAATCTTTATTATTTAATATTTGATCCTTCTTATATTTTTTTCAAGAATAATTAATTATGAAGACTCAATTGCAAACCAACAAGCAATGGCCCTTCAACACATACAGATGAAACTCAAGTCCAAATTCAAGCCTATTAGATGTACGACATATGAAGATATATAGATGCAGAACGATACTGGAAGCAAATAAAGAAAGGATACATGTGAAAATAAAGAGAAAGAAAAGTTTCATTTGGAATTTTATTTAGTTTGGAGTTTATAGGAGCCCATGGAGTATTTAATGCACAAAAGAAGGCCGAGTGTTACTTGTTTTTTTTGAATTCACGTAGCATTTGAGACACAGCCTGATATGCGGTCATGCAATGCGGGAATTCGTGTGGGACTAGTTGAATGTACACCTAGGATGGGTTTTGAACATGATTTGAATGTAGGTGTGCACCTGAAACATGAAACAGAGACTCATGCTTGAGATGCACGATGCAACAGCGGCCAGAGTTTTAAAACAAGAAGGAATCTATGAGTAACCAAGAGTTGAGTAGGACTTGGGGGGTTATGAAGGCTATAAAAAGGGGTACAAGGAGAAGAGAAAAGAATAGAACAAAAATTAAGAGAAAATTATAAAAAAAAAAGAGAGAGGAAGAGAGGGAGGTTGCAAGGGTTTGGAGCTTTGGGAGAGAATTTTGGAGTGGCATAAGGAGGTTCTGCTACATCTTTTTCTTCCAATTCTTCTTCAACCTTCAAAGAAGATGGAGTTTTTGATGGGCAGCAAGATCCAATCTATAAGCAGCTAAATCCTTCATTTTCAGGAGAGTAGATGAAGTCTTTCAATCCAGATTTATATTTTATTTACTAATCTTATTGTGTATTTTTTTATTATGAAATCAACTACTTGAATGTTATAATATTTTTATTTTTGAATAATATTAAATATTTAGCCAATATGAGTAGTTCTATAATTTTATTCATGTATTCAAGTAGTAGTTTTCATTATTTTATGAGACAGATTTTTGAATAGTTTATGACTATGTAGAGATGAGTCATGATCTAAGGATATGATTTGCACTCAGTGAGATAAGTTATATTTAAAATTTAATCATGAATTTATCTTTTCCCAACCATTAAGGCTTATAGTTTTTAATGATCTAGATTGCTTTAATTAAAATATAAATCTGTGATTAAAGGATGGATTCAAAAATCTGAGGTACTTTCTTCTACTTGAATTTTTCTAAACTTTATTTCTGTTAAGCTTATTTCTTTTATTTCTTTTAAAAATCTTAAAATTTTAATTCTTCACTTTATTTTCTAATTTGAACACAATGCAGCCCTTAGATATCTATGGATATGATCTCGACTCACCCTACCTATATAGTTTGAGTTAGATTTTATTTTTGATCATTCATGACAATGATCAAATTTTGATACCATTATCGAAGATCATTGGTATGGTTGTTTCAATAAAAAAAATTATATAATATTGAGAATTATATCTCAAAGCCAATCGATAGTCTGTTGATAGTTGTGCTCTTGTATATAAATTATATATGAATTGTAATTAATAAATGTTATTTAACTTTTTCATCACTTTGTGGGTATCTTCTTTATTGAACTCTAGTAATATGATGAAGTCTTTAGGACTATTTCAATCAATATAGGAAGATATATCATTTCATCCTTAAATATATTCATGACTAAATGATATGCTATTATTAAGATGATAGTGATTATCAAGTGAAGATCATTATGTGCCATATGGATTTGTTGTCCTCTTAACCAAAGAGTGTGGAGACATTGGTATGACATGCAGATGAGATATAGGAGTACATCTCACTGAATGTGATCAACTGTGGAGCACTCTGTTGTTAAGAGTTTCTCATGAAGGATATAGGTATAAATATTTCTCCGATCTGAGATCACCATGGTGACTTACAAGCAGCTCACTGTACTTTAGTACTGGACTATCTAAATTTTTAATTCAGTATTAAAATATTTTTGGACATAGTCAAGTACTTGTGAAGTCGATGTGTGAGTCAAGATAGAATTGACCCATTCGGATTATAGAAGAAAGTACATCACTATATTTTAATTCAGTAAAATCCTGATCGAAATAATCTATATGATGGATTTGAAAGGTTAAAATATAATGTGGATGATTTTTTAAGGATTGATAGTTAAATCCTAGATAATTTTGAGCATTCAGGGTCAAAGAGATGAATTATACAATAACCATGGGTTTTTGAATATTGCTTTGCAATCATTCGGTCTATCTAGACATCGGATACCATTGCTAGATGGTCACTTCAATTAATGTAGAAAATTATTTCTGTGCTATTGGTTTAGGTTCGAACCTATGGGGTCATACTCAAAAGAAGTTTTTGACTAATCAAGTGGTAGATCGATGATTAAGAATCATCCAAGGGTATGATCATCAATTCGATTGATGATCAACCTTATACAAAAGTTGCAATGAATTATTTTGTTAAAGATTAGTAAATTAATAAAGAATTTATTAGTAATTAGATTACTGATTAGCTTAATTTGATTAAGTATTAAGGTTTAGATCAAATCTGATTGAATTAGATTTAAATAGGTTTGACCCGATTAGGTTATGAGATGACCTAATCGCTAAGGATGTTTGGTTCCTGATTTGATCAAGATTTAAGCTCAATTAATTTTTAATTTGATTGAAATTTAATTAAGTTGGTTCAATGTCTAACTAAATTAGGTTCAATGGTCTAATTGAGTCTAACCTAATTTGATTTGGTTAGGACCTAATTGGATCAAGCTAGAATTCAAATTAGTTTGAATTTCAAAGTATCTGCAACACCTAAACCCCACGCCCTCTGCTCTCCATGCAAATTTAGAATTTGTGTGGAGAATTCGCGCACAGAAGAGTGGTGTTGCCTTTCTTCTCAACACCCTAGTGGATAGGATAAGTTTGTTTGGGTTTTGAATTCAAAGAGGTTTGAGTTTAAACTTAACAACTTGATTTTTATCTTGTTGTTATATGATCCTATCCACTCCATGCTAATCATTAAAACCATCTTAGATTTGTGTGACAACTTTGAGAAGAAAATCACCATGAGAAAGATTCTTAGATAGGGACGTAAAAATAAAGAGGGGGCGGGTTTCTATGCATGTGTAACAGAGGAAAAATACTTCCTTTTGGGTGTGAGATTTAGGGTGGGTACTTTTGGGTTTCACCTTTAGTATTTTGTGAGAAGAAAAGAAAAGAGAGTCTTTCCTATTCTTCTTCCACCATCTTGTGGTCCTCCTCTTATTCCATCTTCAGATCCATAACAGTCTGGGAGATTTGAAGGAAGGAGCAAAATCAACCATTCAGTGCCTTTCTTGTGAGCTAGCACTTACAGGGAGGTAGATCAGATTGAGGCTTCGAGTGGACATTCTGTAGAGGTTGGATATTTGTGTGGCTACTCGGCATCAAAAAAAATTTGATACCATATTCATCAGCAGTGGGGATCATCTTCCTTATATTGTATGTAGATGACATATTGTGAATAGGAAATGACATTCCAGCTTTGCAAAGTGCAAAGCTGTGGCTCTCATTATGGTTCTCCATAAAGAATTTGGGAGAAGCATCCGACATCCTCGGGATAAAGACTTATAGAGATAGATCTAGAAGGTTGCTTGGATTGTCCCAATCAACATACATCGATACCATATTGAAACAGTTCAACATAGAGAATTTTAAAAAGGACTATCTTTCGATAGGCCATGGAATTACTCTCTCCAAGAAGAATTATCCAATAACCCCTTAGGAGAAAGAACGTATGAGTAGGATCACATATGCTTTTATAGTGAGACCTATCATATACACCATGACATGTACGAGATCAGATGTGGCCTATTTACTAGAGTAGTGAGTAAGTATCAGTCTGATCCAAATAAGAACCATTGGAAGGTTGTGAAGATAATCTTTAAGTATTTGAGAAATACTAAGGATCAATGGCTTATCTATGAGGATATTGACTCAAAATTTGTGAGATATACTGATTTTAATTTTTAGTCAGACCATGATGATAGCAGAAGTATGTTGGGCTATGTATTTATCTTAAACAAAAGAGTAATATGTTGGAAGAGTTTCAAGCAACATATAGTGATCGATTCTGTATGCAAAATAGAATATATTACTGCATCCGATGCTGCAAATGAGACGATGTAGTTGTGAAAGTTTATTATCGAAATTGGAGTGACACCCTTAGTTGATGGCCTTATTTTGCTATAATGCAACAACATAGGAGCTGTAACTCAAGTGAAAGAACCATAGTCACACCAGTATACCAAGCATATTCTGTGTCACTATCACTTTATACGCGGGATCATAGATTGAGGTAACATCGAACTTTGGAAGATCGACGAAAAGGAGAACATAGCCGACCCTTTCACTAAAACTCTCGGGATCAAAGAGTTTGATGATCATAAGTGAAAAATGGGTATAACATATTGCCCCGATTGGCTTTAGTCCAAGTGATAGTTGTTAGAAAATATGTTCTAAAGCCAATTATTTGGATGATTGTGCTCCTTTTGTAATATATATATGAATTATTTGTTAATAAATAAAAATTATTTTAAAATCTTTCATCATAAAGTTACATCTTTCTTGTTAGAACTCTGGTGTTGTGATGAAGTTCGTAGAACTATAGAGTAATCGATAAAGAAAAATTTATCAAATAGTTCTTAAACATGTTCACAATCAAATGATACGTCATTAAACAACAATAATATTTATTGAGCAAAGATCATTGTGTGCAATATAAGTTGGTTATCCTCTTAACTAAGGAGTATGGAGACACTGGTATGGCATATAAGTGAGATATTGGAGTACATTATCATCAAACAAGTGACTCACCTGCTGAGCACTCTACTGTCAAGAGTAGCTCATGAAGCATATGAGCATAAGTGTCCCTCAGACCTGAGATCACTATAGTGACTTGCAAGCAACTCACTGTACTTTGGTGCCAGACTATCTACATTTTTAATGTAGTAATGGAAGGCCACTGGGTACAGTCAAGTACTTATAAAGTATGTGCATGGATCAAGATGAGATTGATCCTTTTGGATTATAGGAGCTAATATACACTGTATTTCAATTTAGTAAAATCTTAACCAAGGTAATCTGTATAATGGATTTGATAAAAGAAGAGTGCCCTATAAGCCAATCGCAAGTCTGTTGTGATGAAACTTTTCTTTATAATTTTTTAACTCATATAATGACATTGATTATTTGATAATAAAATGAGGTATTGATTCATCATATTAGCTGCATCTTATTATGTCTAAGATTATGATGAACCCTAAAGATTAGGGCAATGATTTTAGGAGACATGAATGGATCATGCTAATGAGATCTAAAACTCTAAAATTCTAATCTTAAATATTTTTGATCATAGGAATATTGAGTCGGAGATCAATATTTCGAATTGACTGGTACATCCTATGGATGCTCGATGGAGAGGGTGGCAGATCTCACTAGCTACTTGTGTATTGGACACTAATACAAGGATATGGGTGTTAGATTTTGAGATTTGGTGCATGCATATATGTTTGAAAACTTAATTTTTTAAACATCATAGTAGAGAATAAGATTAAAATAATTTTAATCTAAATTTTACATGCACAAAAATATAAAACCATAAGGATCTATTTCATATGCTGAAATTGATATATGCTGAAATTTAGATTGTAATCAAATCACATACCTGTTTCACAATCTCTTTCTTCAAATATGGATCTGAAAGAGAAGAGACTCTCTGTTAGCCGCACAAGTATCCGACCTCTATGAGTATCCACTCAGGATCAGCCTGAAACAGCCATCTAAAATTTAAATTTTGAATCTCCAAAATTCAGCCTGCTGAATCTGAACGAAGTCTGAATCACGATCTACACTTGATCTTTCTCCTTGATCTTCTTTTTCTCCTCTTCTCTAGACTTTTCTCCTTGCTTTATGTTGCCACAAAACACTAGCAACCAGCAATTGGTGGGATGCCCAACACCTTGGGCATGAGAATCCTTGGGACTCGCATCCCAAGGGATATGGCGTGGGAACACCTAAGGAAAAGAGAAAGAGGGAGGAAGAGAGGGCGTGGGAGCTCCTTTGGGCATGGAGAGGGGCTAGCCTTAAATGCTTTAGGACCTTAGGGGAGGTCCACTTTTATAGGTACAAGGATTGAATCATATTCAATCTCAAAATGCAAGTCCAACTTGCATTGGGTTTTCTATTAACTTAAGTAATCCAACTTACATTAGGAAACCTTATTGGCCCCAACTAATGAAGCCCTTGCACCCATAATTAGACACCCTCTTTTGCATCCAAGAGATACCCCATAAGAGAACTAAAGGCCCTCTTTTTAATGGACACACCTGTTGTGATCCAGGTGGTGTGCCCAAGGCCCAGGGGATCGAGGCTAAGGACAAGGTCCATCATTCATGAGGGCTTCATGGAGGCTCTAGGGCTAGTTGGGCCCTAGGTTGAAAGGCTGTGGGCCTTTCGGGTTCTTGAGGTCTAGGTTATGTAGGCCTCAAGGGACCAACTCTTTATGGGCCAGGTCTGGACCCAGGATAGGTGAGATTAGGTCGAGTCATGGGTGTACATGGGCTTGGGTTAACCTAATCTCCCATAGAGTTGGTCAAGGGAGTTTTGGGTTTGGGTCACTTGACCCTGTGTTTATATATACATGTACTTGTATAGGTTGATTAAGCCAAGGAATATAGAAACCATTTCTCCCAAGTCTCTCTCTCTCTTCTTCCTCTCTCTCCAGCAATCCTCCATGCCCCAGGAGCAAGAAACCCTAGGGTTTCCTACCGCCAGTCCATAAAAGAAAAGAAAAGAAGGGGAGGAGCTAGCCCCCTTCCCCTTTGTGCCACCAACCAGATTCCTCTTCTCCTTTCTTGCAGCCACCCAAGCACCAGGTCTAGGACCTGAAATCTCTTGCAAAGAGGTTGATACAAGTCCCTCTCAGATCTGGAGTTGATTTGAGGTCGTTTGAGGTGCGGGTGAGATCTCCATCAACAGATCTACAGGAAAGGCTGCAGCAGGATAGATCTGTGAGGTCTATCTCCATCTACCTTCTTCCCTATCTAGAATACCCCAATTCAAGATCTATGAATTGGGAGACCTCGGTCCAGGCCTGATCTAGTTGAGTACTAGATCTTGGATTTTTTAGAGGTGATTTTAGGGCGTTCTTCATCTGGAATGAAAAGCTGATGAAGAAGACAGCAACCAGGCTGTTTTTGTAAAGGGCCTTCGATAGTGTCCAGAAGTCTCCAAATTTGTTCGTTGCTGGTTCTGCTGCACCCAAGGTCCGTGGGAGGAGCTGGGATCATGCTCCAACAACACCCAAATTGAATAATTCAAAGTGGTGCCCATAATAACTATCAAGGAGATTTATAATGGACTTGCACCCTTAATTTATGTGATCCATAACCTTAGACACCCAATAATTAGAGTCTCATAAATCTTATTCATATAGATAATTAGCAGGTAATTAAGTTAGAATTAACTTATCAAATAAGCAATCTTAACTGAAAGAGGAATTGGGTCCAACAATGTGCTAGCAAGGTTACCATGAATCCATTGGATTTCTCTAAACCCAATTGACACTTTATAAGCTCAATTACTAATTTCAAACCTAATCCCTTTATTATGTGACCTAATAGATTTAATTCTATATAGTAGTAAGATATACAATGATCTCTATCATCGTATCATTGAAACTCTTTTCAATGGATTGAAATAATTTCACTCTAACTCAATAAGGATTATCGATCCAGAACAATCCTAATAAGCTCTCACAATCCATCAGTAACACCTAGCAGTATGTACTAGCAATTCAGTAAAGCTGAAATGAATCTCTAAATGTAGTTAACATGTGATTCAGTCCCTCTATTGTGAGTTCCGACTAGATGGCAGGTCATGGATAAATTGTCAAACCTCAACATCAGTCATATGATAGATTCGATTAGCTCAAGTTCAGATGCGATGTCTATAGAAATTTTTTCATCAATCACTCTACTATGGCCACAGATTCATGGACTTAGCTTTTCAAATCCCATATAACTACTCCTCTCTATCAAGGTTGATAGATCCTATCTTGATGCGCACCCTACTCCTACAGTGGACCAACTGTCATCAATATCCACTACAAGAGCTCATTGAGACCCATATTTATGTTCATTGAGACCCATATTTATGTGTCAATCAAATTCTAGTAGCCTCACTGCGAGCAGTAGTACCATCTCAAGTCAAAAGATCAGTCACACAACTACAGCATCGAGACAATCACTGATGATTGAATAGAAATCTAAGTAATTTCTCGTATGGTCATGCTCAGTACTAGTTATTTTCTAACAACCATCCATACTTATCGTCCTGTGTCTCTACACAGTAGACTAGAGATCCATCTATCCTGAAAGAAGTGATTTGTGTGTCAGTCTATCCGGATCTATCACCGTCCTTATGATGATCCTATGATCGGGAGCCTTTAGGAATTAAATACATATCTCTAATTCTTAACACCTTGAGAATATGTATCAAAACTAATTTCATGGATGATTCAAGGATACTGTTGGGTACAAAATAACCCCAGTCAAAGTTCGTAAAAGGCCGACCCTCTCAGGGCTCTTCCAACTTCCGACCTTGTGTGGCATCTTTTTGAACCTCCCCGACTATCCGAGCTTCCACAATACCATCCGAGCTCCTCCAACGTTTGACCTTCCACAGTGTCCTCTAGATTCCTCCAACGGACGAACTCCTATCATGCCATCCAGACTTCTCCAATAATGAGCTCCTCCATTCATCTATCGGACTGCTCCAAATGCTCTTCGGACTTTACTACCAGTCGATTTTCTACAGTGATCGACTACTCTCCGAATCTCTTTCAGACTTCTTCCAGCCACGATCGACTTTACTCCAAACTTCTATCGAACTTCGTCAATGATCGAGCTTCTCCAGCAGCAGGACTTCTACAGTAATCAAACTATATTCCAGTTTTTATGATGATCAACCGCCTTCCGAATCTCAGCCGAACTTCTGCTGCAAGCGGTCTACTCCGAACTTCTACTGCAAGCGGTCTACTCCAGACTTCTACTGTAAGTGAATTTCGTTCGAACTTATATTGCAGGCGGACTTCAGCCGAGCTTCTATAATAAGAAGTCTCCATCCAAGCTTCTATGGCAACCGATCTTCGTCTAAGCTTCTACAGTAAGCGGCTTCTTTTCAGACTCCTACAAGAATCGGACCCCTCCGACGGACAGTCCTCCGATGAGCTTCTACATCAGGCAAATTTTAGATGAACTTCTCAAGCAATTGGACTCCAGTTGGATGTCTCCAACAGAATGTCTCCATCTGAGCTTCTACAGCAGATGACTTCTGCCTGCAGCATCAACACCCAAGGCACCCGACAACAGTGGACTCGTCAGCAACCTCAAAAATATCCGAGCTTCTCTCAGATTACTGAGACAGAGAGCTAGTCTGCTCCCTCAGACATTCCATCCGAACTTCAGCTGTCCAGCCCAAACTCTCCGACAAGTCGCGACAACGGACACCACTCCACTCTCTGTAATAGTTTTCACGTGGCCCGGAACGGCCCCCTGATGCTACTACTCTCCATAACAAACACCGCATGGCCCCGAACGACCCACTACCAGGCAGTTACAGACGTCGCTGTCAATCAGTTACGCTCTCCATCTATAAAAAGGGACCTCCAGATACGTTCTTTTCTGATCTCTAGACTCTATCTCAAAACTCTGCTAAAATCCCATTCGAGTACTCCATTTCTGTTGAGACAGAGTACTGACTTGAGCGTCGGAGGGTCTTGTCAGAGCATCCCCAACTCCGATTTAGACTTCCATTACAGGTCCCGATGGTGGCCATGATCCCCTCAACTCCAGCTTCTCCGACGTCGGCAAAATTCTGCACCAACAGAATTGGCACTAGAGGAAGGGTCCTGTGTCTTCGCAGTACCCTTATTTTTAAAGGAGTACTCAGCGGGATTGTCTTCGGTCATCTTCTTCGACATTTTCTCCTTCTTTTCCCACCAGATCTCCACCTGATGCCTCCCCGAAAGGCATCCACCAGGCGATCCACGGCCTCCACGGCCAGATCTCAGTGAGACCCGCAAGCTCCGACCTTGTCTCCAGTTTCCCAAGCTCCTCCTCCTCCGGCAAAGGCAGTCGGCATGGAGCAGTTCGACCTACTAGTTCAGCAGGTCAGAGGCATCACCGAAGCAGTGCAGGCCATGCAGCAACAGCAGTAGCAACAGCCACAGGCATCTGTGTGGCTGGAAAGAGTATCACCGGAGTTTCAGAATCCGACGATCGGGCGGGCCACTTGGGCCAGTCACCCTGTCTTCCCTAGAAGGGAGAAGCAGAAGGCGAAGAGCCCTCCGTCCGATCATGATTCCACCCCTGGAGGGTCCCTACCTCCATTCCACCAGAAGACCCTCGAGACTCACAGTCGAGAGGAGCTCCTGGATCAAAGATTTCAGGAGATGAACTGATGGATCGAAGAGCTCCGTCATGCTCCCACTGCTTATGGTGAGGACATCTGTACTGACCCTTCTTTCTCTCAAATGATCATGCAGGAATCAATCCTGCCAAACTTCAAGCTCTCCCAATTTGAAAGCTACGATGGGACCTCAGATCCGATTGACCACCTGGAGGCCTTTCGGATAATGATACTGCTCCATGATGCGCCAGACGCCATCCTGTGCTGAGCTTTTCCATCCACTTTGAAGGGAGCAACAAAAAATTGGTACTCGATATTGAAGCCGGGTACTATCTTCTCCTTTGATTAGATGAGCCACTAGTTTGTTGCTCATTTCGTCAGCAACCGACATCCTCGAAGAGATTCGGAGTCCCTCATTAACATCAAGCAGAAAGAGGAAGAATCTATCCGAACTTACGTTAACCATTTTAACGCCACCATATTGGAGGTCCGGAACTTGGATCAGTCAGTTGCAATGGCCACCCTAAAGAGCGGTCTTCAAAAGAACGATCTTCTATTTTCCCTGGAAAAGAAGTATCCCAGAGATTTTGCTGATCTGCTGGCTCGGGCCGAAGGATGTGCCCGAGCAGAGGAAGCCTTCAAGCTGAAGGACAAGGAGGCCATGAAGGAGTGGCAGGCAGGTGACTCCAGCATACTCACAGTTGAAAAAGGGCCGAGTGAAGCTCGACCACATTCTCGAACTCCCTCCGGACACAAGCATGTCTGCACTCCTCCTCGGGCTCGTAGGCAAAGAAGCTCAGACTACAGAGTTCGACGGAGCTCTCCCCCAGGAAGGTTCCATAGCTACATCCCTCTCAATGCTCCAAAGGCCCAAGTGCTGATGGAGGTCAGGGAGTAGCTGCCAAGGCCAGAAAGGATGCGCACACACCCCAAAAAGTGCAATCCTAACAAGTTCTTCCTCTATCATCGTGACCACAGCCATGACACGGAAAAGTGTATTCAGCTTCGGGATGAGATCGAGGAGCTCATCAGATGAGGTTGGCTCGACAGATTCATTTGACACCGGCCTGAAGATAGGGAAGATCGATCGAGGGCCCTGCCACAACCGGAGCCGCCAAGGAGGGAGGAACAGCCTTAAGATTGGCCTCCAATCGGGATCATCAACACCATCTCTAGAGGACCCCGATGGGGAGCAGACCTTCCTCGACTATGGGATTCAAAAAATCTACGAATGTATTACTAATAACTTTGCCTTAAATAAAAGTTTCTTTCATATTCGCATATGTTTTCTTTTGGCATGAGCTTGTAACGACAGAAAATAGCTCCTTCAAACAATCAAAATTAAGCATGTCAGGAACAGGAGGGAAACCTCATCCTGACATGAACGAAGGCCTGGTTATTTAGAGATCGGATGGGGGGAGAGGCCCTTGCAACGACCCTTATGTGCCCCCACAGCCATTTTAGGAACAGGACGAGAACCTTGTCCTAACATGAGCAAAGTCGAAGGCCCGGTTATTTAGAGACCGAATGGGGAGAGAGGCCCTTGCAACGGCCCTTACGTGCCCCCACAGCCATGTTAGGAACAGGAGGAGAACCTCGTCCTAACATGAGCAAAGTCGAAGGCCCGATTATTTAGAAACCAGATGGGGGGAGAGGTCCTTGCAACGGCCCTTATGTACCCCCACAGCCATGTTAGGAACAGGAGGAGAACCTCATCCTAACATGAGCAAAGTCGAAGGCCCAATTATTTAAAGACCGGATGGGGGGAGAGACCCTTGCAATGGCCCTTATGCACCCCCACAGCCATGTTAGGAATAGGAGGAGAACCTCATCCTAACATGAGCAAAGTCGAAGGCCCAGTTATTTAGAGACCGGATGGGGGGATAGATCCTTGCAACGGCCCTTATGTGCCCCCACAGCCATGTTAGGAACAGGAGGAGAACCTCGTCCTAACATGAGCAAAGTCGAAGGCCCGATTATTTAGAGACCGGATAGAGGGAGAGGCCCTTGCAACGGCCCTTATGTGCCCCCACAGCTCTGTTAGAAACAGGAGGAGAATCTCGTCCTAACATGAGCAAAGTTGAAGGCTCGATTATTTAGAGACCGGATGGGGGGAGAGGCCCTTGCAACGGTCCTTATGTGCCCCCGCAGCCCAAACATGAGCTGAAATTGACTGTGTCAGAAACAGAAGGAGAACCTCATCCTGATACAAATGAAGACCTGGTCGTTCAAGACCGGATGAGGGGGGAAGTCTCCTCAATGGCTCCTCTACACCCCTACAACCCCATTAAGAGCAGAGGAAAAACCCTCACTCGAATACAAAAAAAAGAGGAAAGAGAAAAGGGGAAAGTGACGAGCTACGCCGGTGATAAGAGAAAAACAAACTACATCAAAGATACAAGGAACCTCATCTCAACGAAGAAGGAGACCCTTGTCAAAAACCCTCAGTCTCTAAGAGGGAACCCGACACTGACAGAAGAAAATTGACTTCCTCAAGGTAACGAGAAGTTCGGACCCCCAAGCTCGAGCACCGGGAGGAAGCGTCAACTCGAGTGGCCTCAAAAAGACCTTCAGTCATGAACAAAAAGAATAAATCAACACGGCGACGACCAAGAACCTTCAAACAACGTCGACACTGAACAAGACAAAAGATGAAAGAAGCTCGGTAAACAACAACTCAAAGCAAGAATAGACAAGATAATGAGAAAATTCCTTTTCATTTCATTAGTAAAGTGTGCATTACAAAGCCTTTGAAGGCCAAAAAAGAAAAACGACAAGAAAAGAAAAGAATACATGGAAGAACAAAAGGTAAAAGAAGCTCTAAGGAAGCTCGGCTTCTTCCGACTTCGAACTCTCGGTTCGAGTCATTGTCAGGGATTGCTTTAAGTTTTTGACTTCTTCTTCCAGTTTCTTCTTCCTTAAAAGCATCTCCCGATACATTTGGTGGAACCACCGACTTTCGCCCTCCGACTCCCGAAGCCTCTTCCTCAGAACCTCAGACTCCACCTCGGCATCTTTGACCGCCTGCTGCTCGTAGGCCAGCTGAATCTTCAGCCGCTGCAGTTCGGCCTTCTCCTGCCCAAGGGCCATGGACAGTTCTTCCATGGTCCCCCTCAAGGAGCGGAGCTTGTTGGAGCCTTGTGTAGAGACGGTCTGGACTCTCTCAGATAACTACCTCTGAAGGTGGGCAACTTCGTCGGTCACCGTCTTGAGCTTCCTTCAGTAGTCGTTTATTTGTTCGCACTAGCCGACTCGATAGGCGTTGTAGTTTGCCTCGGCATCCTGCAGCTACTTCTAAAGGTCAGAGAATTTCTTTAGCCAGTCTCGATTATGGTCGGCCTGAGTTGCGAGACAGGACGAGCTCCCTTTCAACTGGCCGATCTTCTCCCGTGCAGCCGCCAGCTCGACTTCAAGAGAGCTGATCTTGGAAGCCTGAGTCCAAGATCGGCTGCTGGCATGTTTTTGAAGTTCCTCAAGCTCCATCATGAAGTCAGCCTTCCTCCAGGTGTAGTCCATGAAACCCTTTTTGTGGAGGTCTCGAAAGCAAGTAGCCTCCACAGTGACTTCCAAATGGCTCTTTCTCAGCCGGTGAAGTTCGTCATCCAGCTTCTTTTATTTCTTCGTCAAGTGACGAACTTCCCTTCTAAGGTCCCAGATCATCGACTTCAGAGGAATCTCCTGTGGTAAGGGAAGAGCTTCGGCAGAGCACTGTCATTGGAAGACAAGAGTGCCACAACACAAATTAGTGCTAGAAAATAAAAGAGAAGAAAAAGAAGGCAGAGTAAGACAAAGGAGCTCTCTGTAAAGGAGAATCTGGTTTCATTGATTAAATAGTTCTTAAGTACAAGAGAATGAAAAAAAATTACAACAAAAAAAAAGGAGAAAAAAATACAAAATTAGTGGTTTCGGACCTCTGGGGCAGAAGTGGGGGAGCTCGACCCCCCGGAAGGTCGGCCGCGGCAGTCGGAGAAGTCTCGACTGGAGGAAGACCAACAGCAGCTTCGGAAGGCCCGGCTTCATCATCGGACGCCTCATCCAGGAAGCTGAGGTCCAGCTCGGGAAACTTTTTGACCACCTTCTCTTGGTAAAGTTCGAAGCCCTTGATGAAGGCAGGTTGGCCGAACTCGACCTTCAGATCTCTCATCTCGAAGGAGGTTTTAAACTCCTCCACTGCCCGGACCATTGCCTCCGAGACCAGGGTCGGGATCTGTGCCTTCAACTCGGAGACCTCGACCTCTGCTTTCTTTCTCTCCTCCTCCAAGGTGGCCCTCAAGTCTACCAAGGTCTGCCCCTCCTTCTGCAGTGCCTCTTGGAGACTCGCAACTTCGGCAATCTTCTCCTCAAGGCGGGCGCCTCAGCAAGGCGACCTTCCTCTGCCTGGGCGGCCTTCTTCCTAGCATCATTCATCACCTCGATGTTGGTGATGAGCTGGTGTCCAATTTGTAAGAGTGGCCAGGAAGTCAATATAAAAGCCAAGGAATAAGAAAAGTAAAGAGGCAGGAAGAAGGAGTAAATTGACCTACCTCGAGAAAGGACCCCAGAGAGTCCCAGACCCACTGCTCAGGATCGACGTGGATGATCCTATAGATGACCTCGGGCGGGATTTATCTATCGACCAATCTCTTTATTAGATCCCTATTGTTGAAGGGATTCTCCCCCGAATCTTCTTCGGAGCCATCGGCCCCCTCGATGGCGGCCCTGCTGCTGTGGCTCTTGTGGGCCAATGTCTTCTTTCTCCTTCTCCGTTCGGCCCCTGGTGCCTCCTCGGGCCGGGCCTCTAGAGCGAAAACCTCGACCGGGGGGCTCTTTGAAGAGGCCCGGGGGACTGCGGGCTCGACGTCGGAGGAAGCATCGACAGAGATGGCCGCCTGGGCAGGTGCGGTCGGGCTGGTCTCTTCTGCCCTTGCCCTCTTCGCCGTCCCCGAGGATGCTGCGCCTTTCCTTTTGTGGGTCTTAAGACCCTGAGCTAGCATTCGAGCCGCGTCGGCATCCATATCTGCAGTGAATGAGGATCGACATAGCTTAACAAAAGAACAAGAAGAAAGGAGAAGTAGCGAACGACAAAGAAAAAAAAATGTATATATATATAATAATACCGGCAGGGTTGAGAGGGCTTAGGCCGATGTTGAACAAGAGTTGTTTCTTCAGGAGGTTGGAAAGAAGAAAAGTTGGATAAGCCTCGAGTTTATTGGAGGCTTCAAGGTCATCCTGTCCTAGGCTAGAAGCCCGGCAGACGGAATCCCTCAGGGAGCCCCAGGGAGGCAACCCCAACTCCAAGGTCGGGTATCGGACGTAGAAGTACCTCTCCTTCCAGTTGTGGATAGAAGAGGGGGCACCTTTCAGCAACTTCTTTCTACTGAACTGAGGGGAGAAGTACCACCAGTCTTTTGCTGAGGGATGACGCTTAAAGGTATAGAAATTCCTAAACAAAGAAAGGGTTGGCCAAATTTCAGCTAAACTACAGAGGAAAAGAAATCCTATCAGAAATCTAAAGGAGTTCGGTGCTACAGAAACTAAAGAAATGTTTAAGAAGTGAAAAAGAGCAATAACAAAAGGTGGAAGTGAAAGTCGAAGTCCGGCATGGAAAGCTTCTTGGTATAAATAGAAGCAGCCGGGGGGAGGGGCGCTAGCCCGGCCAGTCGGTCCAGGAAGTTCCAGCTCATACTCCGAAGGAACTCCGTACTGAATCCTAATCAGTGAGAGTTCCTCCAGAGTCAGAGAGCTGGAGATGGTGTTCGGTACAAAGACCAGATGAGGTTCATCTACAGAGCTAAGATTTAGGAGGGCTGGAACGGACAAACTCCTAGAACTGCTAGAGGAGGAAGTGTTGGAGGACATTTTGAATCAAGTGAAAATCCTAAAAATCCTAAAAAAATTAGGAAAAATAAGAAACGAGACGTTCGTGGAAAATCGAACAGGTAGAATGTAAAGGAGGAAAAATGGAAGAAGAACAGCAGGAGGAAAAAAAAGAGAGGAGAGTTCTGAAACTAACCTAGGCTGGTCCGAAGGATGCAGAGATGCAGAGATGGGGACGACTCGAAGAATGCCTAAGGCCGTGAAGGATGCTGGGGAAGAACGAAACTCTCAGGAAGAAGGAGGGATCGAAGAAACTTCCAGGCAAAGTGAGACCCCTGAAAGAGGGAGGTAGATTTAAATAAGCCACGAGGTCCGACGCAATAATGATTGCGGATCTCCTCTGGTCGATCTACAACCGCCACGTGTCCCACTCACCATGGCAGGCAGCTAAAAGTGGTTGGCAACTGACAGAACCATTATTACACCATACCTAGAGCAACGCTCCAGTAGGAATTTTAAAAAACTCTTTTTGGTTTGCCTCGATTTGAAAAGGTTGCAACACCAGTGCGCCAAATGCCAAAATATCTGGAAACAACCGAGTACGATAATCGAAGAGGGCAACTTCGACTGTGAAAATTTTTTTGTACTTTCTTCATTCGAAATTCGAACTCGAAAGTAGGGGGACTGGTGTTGGGTATAAAATAACTCCAGTCGAAGTTCGTAAAAGGCTGACCCTCCCAGGGCTCTTCCAGCTTCTGACCTTGTGCGGTGTCTTTCTGAACCTCCCTGGCTGTCCGAGCTTCCACAATACCATCCGGGCTCCTCCAACATTCGACCTTCCACAGTGTCCTCCAGATTCCTCCAATAGACGAACTCCTATCGTACCATCCGGACTTCCCCAATAATGAGCTCTTCCATTCATCTACCGGACTGCTCCAAATGCTCTCCGGGCTTCACTACCAGTCGATTTTCTATAGTGATCGACTACTCTTCGAATCTCTTCTAGACATTATCCAGCCATGATCGACTTTACTCCAAACTTCTACCGAACTTCGTTAATGATCGAGCTTCTTCAGTAGCAAGACTTCTACAGTAATCAGACCCCATTTCAATTTCTACGGTGATCGATCGCCTTCCGAATCTTAGCCAAACTTTTGCTGCAAGTGGTCTACTCTGAACTTCTACTGCAAGCGGTCTACTTCAAACTTTTACTGTAAGCGAATTCCATACGAACTTCTATTGCAGGCAGACTTCAACTGAGCTTCTACAATAAGAAGTCTCCATCCGAGCTTCCATGACAACCGATCTTCGTCCGAGCTTCTACAGTAAGCAGCCTCTTTCCAAACTCCTACAAGAATCGGACCCTTCTGGCGGATAGTTCTCCGATGAGCTTCTACATCAGGCAAATTCCAGATGAACTTCTCTAGCAATCAGACTCCAGCCAGACTTCTCCAACAGATGACTTCCGCCTGCAGCGTCAGCGCCCAAGGCACCCGACAATAGTGGACTCGTCAGCAACCTTGGAAATAGCTGAGCTTCTCTCAGATTACTGAGACAGAGAGCTAGTCTGCTCCCTCAGACATCCCATTCGAACTTCAGCTATCTAGCCCAAACTCTCTGGCAAGTTACGACAACGGACACCACTCCACTCTCTGTAACAGATTCCACATGGCCCTGAATGGCCCCTTGACGCCACTACTCTCCGTAACAAACTTCGCGTGGCCCCGAACGGCCCACTACCAGGCAGTTACAGATGTCACTGTCAATCAGTTACGCTCTTCATTTATAAAAAGGGACTCCTAGATACGTTCTTTTCTGATCTCTAGACTATCTCGAAACTCTGCTAAAATTCCATTCGAGTGCTTCATTTCTGTTGAGGAAGAGTACTAACTTCAGCATCGGAGGGTCTTGCTGAAGCACCCCCAACTCCGATTTAGACTTCCATTGTAGGTCCCGACGGTGGCCGCGATCTCCTCAACTCCAGCTTCTCCGGCATCTATGGAATTCTGCACCAACAGATACATTACACTTGAATGAAAAAGAACTTGCCCTTTTATTGATCATATCAATATATTAAGTATAAAATTATGCCCTAGATTTATTACAATGTGTCAGCTATATTAACTTTTAAGACATACATCTAGCAATCTCTCACTTGGACTAAAGCTAATTGGCTATTGGGTTCCGGTGGCACAGTGGAAGGGTTAGGTGTTTAAAATTTTCATTCAAAACACCCAATACATCGGAAGCCCTAATGCCCAGAAACTCTTGACTATAATAATCAAAGCATAATAAATATAAATTAGGATAAGAAGAATACCTATAGCGCTAATCTCAATTTTCACAAGGCATCCAAGTGTCTGCCCTCTAATGGTGATCCATACAAAAATTGAACCAAAGACAGCGCTCCTTCTTCACCTTGCTTCAAGAGTTCTAGCCCCTAAAACTCGACTAGCCTCGTACCGATCAAGTTTCTTCAAGAACCTGACCTCACCCTCTTAGAACCTCCTCTGGACTTCTGATTCTCCTTCTTTAGGACCCTTACAATCCTTGTTAGGACCAGATAAGGCTTTGTCTTAAATCCCAAAGTCTTGTCTTAAAACTAAGATAGGTTGTAAAAAAGAAAGGAGAGCAATAGGAGAGAAATTGGAAACCCCTCTTAAATTCTACAGATACCCAGTGCCCCAGCCTATTTATAGCCACCAGAGGGATGCCAAAAGAGAGGGATATGCCTTATCTAAAAGGCATATTTGATCTGATTATCAGAGATAAGAGTTTCTTCAAGCAGAAGGACTCTTATCCATGATACGTCGATCAGCACCCTAGTCTGCGCATGTGCAACCAAAGAAGGGATATTTTCACATCCCTTCTCAAATCAAAAAATCCTAAAAAATCCATGTGGATTGGGGATTCAATATAAATTTCAAAAAATTAAAAATAGTAATAAAATTCTTATAGAAGAATGTTATTCTCGCACTTCTTCACACGAGTATTGATCACCGCATGTGCAGGCATCAGGACTGACATATGGCATCCGTTTGGCATCCAGATAAGTCTAAAAAAATTCTATAAAAATTATCAAAAATATCTCATCAAATGTAGAATATTATCACCAAATATTGTTCTAATCTAAAAGTATTTGATAGGGAGAATGACTCTCTAAATCATAGAGAGATGCGATGCTTCTGCACGCACGTGTGAGACATCATTCTTTTTCCAATTTTTTCTCTTCCCCAAAAATTTTAGAAAAAATATATCTCATACTTTGAGATTTGAATCAGAGGATGGAGGGTGATGTGAGCTATCACACATAATTTAATCCTATAAAAAAATAAATTTTTTTCTTCTGCCCATGCCAACACTTGTAGGCAGAACCTGTTTTACACCAAGAGTCCACCACAACTTGGACTCTTCATAATTGGTGTTAACATGGGATGTGGTGCCCCAATTTGGATTGCTTCCAAGTGACATGTCTTGACCCAAATGTTTACTAAATTAGGCTAGTTAATTAGCAAGGGATGGGACCAAATTGGTCTCCAAAGGAGCAAGGGTTTCCACACGTACTAGCATGCTTATCAGAACCCTGATTGAATCCAAAATTCTAATCAACCTTTTTCAAAAGGATCTTTAGCTAATTTTTATATGTGTGTGACCCATTGGGTTCTACATCTAGTTGGTAGTAGGTCTGGATATAAGTTGACCAAATTTGATTAGATTTCAATCTAATCGATTTTGATCCAATCGAGCTAATCCGAGTTCAACAATTAGAATCCTTTCTAATTGACGATCGAATTAAACTCTTTAATTCGGTCAAAAATTTACAAGTTAAGATTGACATCTAGAAACGTATCATGACTACCCAGAAGATATAAAATTTGATGAAAATACCAAATCTATCCTTCAGTGATAAATTATCGGGCAATTCAATCCTTCGATCATCCTTGCACCCTGAATATGTTCATGAGTATGGAATCATGTCAAACTCAAACACATATTCATATCGATTCTCAATTAACCAATAATGACTCCAATGAAGAAGTATTAGAAACTCTTTCTAATCTCTTTCCTGCTTTTGGCCAAAAGACTTTTTTGAGTCATCTAGGATTGAGAATACACAGGATGCGATCTCCTCTTACTAGGAGTGATCGATTCCATATTGACCTACTCACAACCTTCATACACACTCCACCATATCCAAAACATCCCGTACATGTCTTAATGCCATGCCTGGGTATGAACCAAAATATGGGTTCATGTGCACAAGATTTCATGGTGGTTTCAGGTCTAAGGATCACTTGCACAACTTTCACTTAGAAAATTATCTTTGACATGTAAATAAGGCTTCCATTAGATGTTCTCTTTCATCGAGTCAATTCAGTGGACTCATTTCTCAAATGAGCACCCACATCCTTGTATTAGTGTCTCACACAAGTGGCTAGTGAGATCTGCCACCCTCTCCATTCAGCATACATAGGATGTGCCAGTCTATCTGGAACATTGATCTCCGACTCAATGCTCCTACGATCAGAAATATTTAAGATTAAAATTTTAGGATTTTAGGTCTCACTAGCATGACCCATTCATTTCTCCTAAAATTATTATCCTAATCTTTGGGGTTCATCATAATCTTAGACATATTAAGATGCAGCTAATATGATGAATCAATACCTCAAATAATAAATATCGTTTCATGAGTTGAAAAATTTTAAAGAAAGTCCCATCGCAACACACTTATGATTGGCTTATAGGGCACTCTTCTTTCATTGGCCACAAATCTAAGTCCCATCTTCTCAAGGTGGACTTTCATTTTCGATTGGCTCTGTAAGATGTGTGCCCTAGATGCCAGATTGGTTGACACATTTCTGTACAAATCTAAGGATAAATTTATAATTTTGACTACAAATAAATAAAATGGTTATTCTACTATCACATTGTGTACATTATGTCTGTGATACATCCTTTGAGTTAGTAGGAATGTTAATTCATATTTTCAAGAGTTAAAAATTTAAGACATAAATTTACATAACTAACTCATAAACAGCTCCTGACCATATGATCATCACGAGGATGGTGATCGATCCGGAAGGTTGGTGTACGATCGCTTCCTTAGGATAGATGTATCTTGAGTCTACGGTGTAGAGACACCAGAATGAGAGTATGGATATTCATTGAGAATGAGAGTACTGAGCATGACCACCTCGAGCAGTCATAAAGAAATCTATCTTCTCGTCGATGACTAGCTTGATGCTGCAGCTGTGTGTCTAGTTCTTTGACCTGAGGTACATCGACAGTTCACCTTGAGTGTGTTATAGTTTGACTACACCATAACTTGATCTCCTAGCCATTCGAAACTCTGAGGTGTATGTTGACTGTAGCATATTTATTGTAGGAACCAAATTGCACCAAGATAGGATCTATCAACCTCAGTAGATAAGAGGAGTAGTCCTATGATGATCGAAAGATCGAGTCCTTAAGCCCATGGCCATGGTAGAGTGAAATAATAGAAAAAAATTTTTCATTAAGGTTTCACATCAGACTTGGATCGATCGATTGATTCAAATGACTAATGTTGGGTTTGACGAGTTCACCTTAACCCTAATTCAGTCGGGACTCATGATAGAAGAACTCAATCACACAGGTAGCTGCACCGAGAGGTTTATCTTCATTTCTGATGGGTTGCCACCATATACTGCTAGGTGTCACTGGTGGATTTTGGGAACAATTAGAATGATCTTGATGATTGATCATTCTAATTGTTTGAATCAGAAGAGTTCTGATCCATCGAAAGGAGTTTCGATGATGTCGATGATGAGATCATGACAAATCTCATTTTTATACAGAAATGAATCTAACTGGATCACACAAATAAGTGTTAGGATCTGGATGTCATCAATTGAGTGATCCCAGTTCGATTGATTTGGATTAGATCCAATTAGGTTAAAGAAAATCATGCTAGCACATGATTGAGCCTAACTTTCTCTTCGTGTAATCTTTTCTATCTCGACTGAGCCAAATATGATTTGACTCATCCAAAGAACCTTGAGAAAGTTTCTCTCAGTCTGATTAGAGTCAGTCCAGCTCAGAAATGACTTGTCTTAATTCATGAGATGAATTTAAGATAACACCTGCTAATTCCTGTCACCTATCATTTCTGTTTTAGGATATTGGTCAAACGTTGACCCATGGACCTTGGAATGAAGGCCACTTGGCAAGAGGTCATTGGAGATTTTTTGTAGAGTGTCCACCTACTAAATTGGGCCTCAAAGTGGGCACCATATTCAGATTAGGCGTGCGCCCCAAGTGGATAAGGATAAAGTCCCATGAGATGTGGACTCTAATCCCTTGATCAACTTGGACTGTGGGGCGCCAATCTCACTGTGCTTATCCAGTATTGGCACCAACAGTAGGAGGAATTGTGGGGATTCTTACCTGATATAATCAGATGATATCACTCCACCAATCAAAATTTTTCCAAAATTAATTAGAATTTTTTGATTGGTCGAAGATGTGGCACTGCATGGCGCAGCAGGGTCTATTTAAACCTTGTCTGCGCCTAGGATTTAGAGACTCTGCCTAATAACCAAAAAAAGCCTGAATCCTCTCCACTTCTCTATGCCCACTCTACTCCTCTCCCTCCCCTCTTCACATCCAAGAGGTTGGGCATCCATCTGATGCTTATCCAAGGCTTGGTGGCTTCCTGATTAGAAGGCTACAGAGATTTATCGAGAAGCTACTGCTCCAGCTTCAGAAGATCTTTTGAAGATCTTCCAGATCAGATCCAGATCTAATTTTTGGAGAAAAAATTTATGAGGAGAAGAAAATCTAGATCCTCCTCAAGTAGATATCGATAGAGGTTAGGCGACTGTGTGGCTATTTTAGAATCTCGAGCATTGCTGCGATCATCTGCAGGGTAATCTAGTTACCCTAGAGGTATTTCTCTATTCCTCATGATTTTAGTTTTAATTTTAGATTTAATATTAGATAATAGGAATTAGATCTAATATATCTTAGATCTAAAATATCATAAGATAATTTTTAAAATATTTCACCCCAGATCTCATTAGATCTGAAAGATCCTACAAGGAAAAAGTCGATTTTTCCTTCAACTGGTATCAGAGCCAGGTTGATGGCTCTATTTCAGATCTAATTTAGATCTAATTTTTATTTCTATTTATCTAATATTTATGGATTTCAGATATCATATTAGATATGATAGGATCTAAAATCAAAAAATTTAAAATTAAATCTAAGTAGATCTAACATGTATGAGATGCATGACTAGACTAGGAGTAGTTTGATCTATGAATAGTCTTATAGTTTTATATTTTAATGTGATTAAAATATAACTTAGATCTAATTTATTCTCTATTTTTCTGATGTTATAAGTATATATTTAGATCAAAAAATAAAAAATAAAATTTAATTAATTCATAAGATTGATCTATTGCATGCCTAGACTAGTTGTAGAATTGTTCTAGTAACTGTCTAGAATAGATGTCATATTGAATAGTTAAATTTAAATCTTATTTTTTAGATATTATATGTGATGTACCAGATCTGAAAGTATGTTAATTAGATCAAATTTTAATACATGAGATGTATGCAAAGCATGTATAAGTTAGATCTGAAATTATATATGTGATATGTAACTTAGATCTAACTAGTTTTGTAGTTAAACCAATATTTCTGGTTAAGATGTTCCTCATGGCCGTCCGATCATAAGAACAAAGTAGGGTTTAAGACACTCTCCTCCTATTCAATGGGATATTCTTATGGCGTGTAGGGGTGCTGCACGTTCATCCTTAATCAGAAATCAAAATTTACTTTCTGCAAAACCCTAGATCCTGAACCCTAGGATTTATTTACATATTTTGTTTATGAACCCAAGACTTAATTAATGAATTAAGCTTATGAAATTAAATTAGGTCTAAAATTGAGAATTTTAGATCTAAGTCATTTTCATAAAATTGGGTTCGGGCTTAGGTAGCTCATAAAATTGGGAGAAAGAGTTTCTGTATTTCTTGGCTTGATCAAACCTATACAAGTATATGTATATATAAACACAGGGTCAAGTGACCCAAACCCAAAACTCCCTTGACAAACTCTATGGGAGATTAGGTTAACCCAAGCCCATGTACACCCATGACTTGACCTAATCTCACCTATCCTGGGCCCAGACTTGTCCCATAAAGAGTTGGTCCCTTGAGGCCCACATAACCTAGACCTCAAGAACCCGAAAGGCCCACAGCCTTTCAACCTAGGGCCCAACTAGCCCTAGAGCCTCAATGAAGCCCTCATGAATGATGGACCTTGGCCTTAGTCTTGGTCTCCTGGGCCTTGGAAACACCACCTGGATCACAACAATCTCCACCTTGGTGTCCCAAGGCCTCAACTAGCTCCACTCTGTCCATCAGTCGAATCAGCTCAACACATCTCTGAAAGCTGTCCCGTGAAAGTTCCTTCGTAAGTGCATCAGCTGGGTTCTCTTTAGTATGTACCTTTACCAGCTCCACCTCACCATCCTCCACAAGCTCCCTGATCTGATGATATCGAATGTCGATGTGCTTTGTCCTTGCATGATAGACTGAGTTCTATGCTAATAGAAGTGCACTCTGGCTGTCACAGTGCACTCTAATGGCCTCCTGAGTAAGGCCCATCTCCGTCAACAAAACTCTTCAGCCAAATTGCCTCCTTAGCTGCTTTTGTCAGCCTGATGTACTCTGCCTCTGTAGTAGATAGGGCCGTGATAGGCTGCAGAATCGATCTCCAAGAAATAGGACCTCCATACAGGCTAAAGATGAAGCCTGTCGTAGACCTCCGGGTATCCACATCTCCATCAAAGTCTGCATCTACATAACTGCCAATCAGCCCCTGAGCCTCCCTGAACATGTCAGAGTATTCCACTGCACCTCCTCGCTATCCGTAGCAGATGCCAACTCCAACTGAACTCGCCAGGTATCTGAATATCCACTTCAGAGCTCTCCAGTGCTCCCTGCCAGGTTGCGCCATAAACCTGCTAACCTAACTCACTGCATGAGCGATGTCTGGCCTACAACAGACCATCGCATACATCAAGCTCCCAACTCCGGAAGCATAAGGAACCATCTCCATCTCCTGAGCCTCCACCTCAGTCTGTGGTGCCATGGTCTTCGAGAGTCTGAAGTGACCGGCAAGTGGCAGCTCCGCCGACTTTCCTCCCTTCATCCCGAACCTCTCTAAGACCTTCTGTATGTAGCCCCCATGAGATAGATGCAACACCCTTCGGGCTCAGTCTCTGAAAATCTCCATGCCTAGGATCTTCCTTGCAGGGCCCAAATCCTTCATCTCAATCACCCGAGATAAGGATGCTTTCAGATCCTGCACAACCTTCCTACTCTTGCATGCTATAAGCATGTCATCCACATACAAGAGTAGGAACACCCTAGAACCATCCTCAAGAGACTGAACATAAGCACAGGGATCAAACTCGCACCTGGAAAGTCCAATGCTGCGCACATAGGAGTCGAACCGCTTGTACCATTGCCTCGGTGACTGCTTCAGCCCGTACAGCGACTTCTGCAACAAACAAACCTTTCCCTCTGATCCTGGATCCTTGAAACTGGGTGGCTGCTCCATGTAAATCCTCTCCTCCAAATACCTATGGAGGAACATCGTCTTGACATCCATCTGCTCCAGCTCTAAATCCTGAGCTGCTACAATGCTCAGCAACACTCTGATGGAAGTATGTCTGACGACGGGAGAGAAGACCTCGCTGAAGTCGATGCCTTCCTTCTGGGAGTATACCTTGACCACTAACCTCACCTTGAATCTGATACCTCCCTACTCTGAAGGTCCTTCCTTGCGACTGTAGACCCATTTGCAGCCAATGGGCCTTTTCCCCTGTGGCAACTACACCAATCGCCACGTCTGATTCTGATGGAGAGACTGCTTCTCCTCGGACATCGCTTGGACCCACCGCTCTCTGTCCTGGCTCTTAATAGCCTCCTGATACATATCTGGGTCTCCATTTGTTGTCACCAGGGCATATGACAGTATCCCCTCGAAGCCATATCAGTCTGATTGCCTGATGGTCCTCTTGGGCTTGTGTAGGGCAACACCAATATCAGTCCTTGGTCCAGCTCGCTCCAGCTTGACCTCTCCGTCTCGATCATCCATCTGAGTCCTCTCCACCGGTGGAGACACCTTAGGTAGGTTCTCCACCTGTATGTCATATCCTCTCGTAGTACCTGCAAGAGGCAAAATCAAAGAGGTAAGCTGTCCAGCAATGCCCTGCTGGACCTCCTCCTGCTCCTGCTGCTTCTCCATGCCTGCTCGCCTCCGTAGGACTGACTCCTCATCAAAAGTCACATCCCGACTAATGATGACCTTCTTTTCTAAGGGATCCCATAGCCTGTATCCCTTAACTCCTCACGGATAGCCTAGAAACACCGTCTTGCATGATCTGGCGTCTAGCTTGCTCCGCTCACTAGCTCCAATGTGCACATAGGCCATGCACCCAAATACCCGTAGATGGCCCGCCCAACTGTCCTCCCAGACCACACCTCCTTTGGAAGCCTGCCATCCAATCTGGTGTGAGGTGACCGATTGACCAAGTAACCCGCTGCGTCAACTGTGTCAACCCAGAACTCCTTTGGAAGCCCTACCTGCAGCCTCATGCATCATGCCTTTTCCAAAAGTGTTATGTTCATCCTCTCGGCCACCTCATTCTGCTGTGGAGTCCCTTTAACTGAGAAGTGTCTCCTGATCCCACACTCTTCACAGTAGTCTTGAAACTCTCTACTGGTGTACTCCCCGCCATTGTCTGACCTCAGACACTTCACGCTACTCCCCTGCTCCTTCTCCACCTCAGCTCTCCAGATCTTGAACTTGGTGAAGACCTCTGACTTCTCTCTCATGAAGTAAATCCAGAGTTTCCTTGAGAAATCATCAATTAGGGTCATGAAGTATCTGGCCCCATTTAGCTGAAACTGGGGCTGGTCCCCACACATCCGTGTGTACTAACTCCAGAGGGACTGCACTGCGGGCTGTACTGATGTTGAACTGAACCCTCCTCTATTTTCCCATCTGGCAAGGCTCACAGATCTCTCCTGTAGCACCATCCTCCAGATCAGAGATGAGTCATCTCTTGCTCAACTCCCTCAGCCCCTTGTCACCCATGTGGCCTAGGCAGTAGTGCCACATCCTGTAAGCCCCCTGCTGGTCCTGTGCTGTAGCTACTGCATCAGACTCTTCGGTCACCACAGATCCCTCCATGCGATCGAGGTTATTGTCCAACCTCCTACCTCTCATCACCACTATAGCTCCATTGGAGATGTTCAGTACTCCGCTTCTAGCCCTACTGCTGAAGCTGTATCCACTGCGCTCTAAGTAGCCTAGTGACACCAGATTCTTTTCCAGCTCCGGGATATGCTTTACATTTGTCAATGTCCTCACAATCCCATCAAACATCCTCACCCTGACTGTCCCTATCCCAGCCACCTTGCAAGGATGATTGTCGTCTAGAGTCACTGATCCCTCATCTGTCTTGGTGTATGTCACAAACCAAGACCTGTGTGGTGTGTAGTGATGTGAGCACGCAGAATCTAGTGTCCACTCCTCTGTGTAATGCCTGTGACCATCTGATACCACAAGTAGATCATCCTCCACCTGCTGCCCAGCAACTGCACTCACTGATTCTGAGCCATTTCTTTCTCCCTTCTTGCTCTTCCATAGTGGACTTTCTTGCTTGAAGTGCCCGAACTCGTTGCACTTGAAGCATTTCATCTCTTTCTTTCCCTTCCTGGACTTAGACCGCCCCCTGGACTTGCTTCTGCCTCTGCCTCTACCTGTCCTCTCCCCTACTGCCAAACCCTCCTGGGGAGCCCGATCTCTGGTCAACTTTTTTCTTTGCTCATTAGACCTCAGCACGGAGACCATGTCCTCATATTCCAGAGTCTCCTTGCCGTAGAGCAGTGTAGTCACCAAAGAGTCATATGATCCTGGCAGCGAACACAAAAGCAACAGGGACTTGTCCTCCTCATCCAGCTTCACCTCGATATTCATCAACTCCATGCACAACTAGTCGAACCTCTAAATGTGGCCAATCACATCAGATCCCTCCTACATTCGAAGACTGTACAACCTCTTCTTCAGTATTAGCTTGTTGTACATATTCTTCCCCATATATATGGTGTGCAACTTCGACCAAAGGCCTTTCGGGGTCTTTTCTTCCAGCACCGAATACAACGCCGCATCTGTCAAACATCCTCTGATCATCGAGCATGATTTCTTCTTCAACGATGCCCACTGTCTATCTGTCATTCCCTCAGGCTTCTCATCCAAAGCCTGATCCAAATCTGCTTGCACCAGAAGATCTTCCACCCGAATTTTTCACATGGAAAAATTTTTCTTGCCATCAAACTTCTCAAAATTGACCTTCATATTACTGTCCATGACTGGATCCAAGCCAAACAAGCAATATAAAATCAAGAAGTGTAGAATATACCTTGATGGTACCTTGCTGAAAATTTTCAGCACTTGGGATCTTCAACTTTTTGTGCTTGGAACCGCTTCCTCACCACTGTGGCTCTGATACCAACTATTGGAGCATGATCCTGGCTCCTCCCACGAACCTTGGGTGTAGCAGAACTAGCAACGAACAAATCTAGAGACTTCTGGACTCGATAAAGGCCCTTGATGAAATCAGCCTGGTTGCTGTCTTCTTCGTTAGCCTTTCATTCCAGATGAAGAACGCCTCTGAAATCACTTCTAAAAAATCCAAGATCTGGTACCCAACTAGATCAGGCCTGGACCGAGGTCTTTTAATTTGTAGATCTCAAATCGAGATATTCTAGATAGGGAAGAAGGTAGATGGAGATAGACCTTACAGATCTGTCCTGCTGCAGCCTTTCCTATAGATCTGTTGATGGAGATCTCACCTGTGCCTCAAACGACCTCAGATCAACTTCAGATCTGAGAGAGATTTGTACCAACCTCTTCGCAAGAGATTTTAGGTCCTGGACCTGATGTTTAGATGGCTGCAAGAGAGGGAGAGAAGAGAGAGTTGGCGGCACAAAGGGGGAGGAGGCTAGCACCTCCCCTTCTTTTCTTTCCTTTTTGGGACCTGGCGGCAAGAAACCCTAGGGTTTCTTGCTCCTGGGGCATGGAGAATAGCTGGAGAGAGAGAGAGAAGAGAGAGAGAGACTTGGGAGAAAGAGTTTCTGTATTCCTTGGCTTGATCAAACCTATACAAGTACATATATATATAAACACAGGGTCAAGTGACCCAAACCCAAAACTCCCTTGACCAACTCTATGGGAGATTAGGTTAATCCAAGCCCATGTACACCCATGACTCGATCTAATCTCACCTATCCTGGGTCCAGACCTGACCCATAAAGAGTTGATACCTTGAGGCCCACATAACCTAGACCTCAAGAATCCGAAAGGCCCACAGCCTTTCAACCTAAGGCCCAACTAGCCCTAGAGCCTCCATGAAGCCCTCATGAATGATGGACCTTGGCCTTAGCCTTGGTCCCTTGGGCCTTGGGCACACCACTTGGATCACAACATAAAAAATTTAGACATGAGATAGAAAAACAAACAGGAAAGCCCATTAAGGTTTTTCGATCAAATCGAGGAGGCGAATACCTTAGTCGGGAGTTCCTAGACTATCTTAAGGACAATGGCATAGTCTCTCAATGGACTCCACCTGAAACACCACAACTCAATGAGGTTTCAGAATGGAGGAACCAGACCCTATTAGATATGGTCCGTTCCATGATGAGCTTCATGGACCTCCCTGAGTTTTTTTGAAGACATTATCTCATGACAGCAATATATGTATTGAATAGAGTTTCTTCTAAAATCATTCCTACCACACCGTATGAGATATGACATGGTAAGAAGCCAAGTCTGAGTCATCTCAGAATTTGGGGTTGTCCAACTCATGTCAAAAGACAGCAGGCGGACAAGTTAGAGTTCAGATCTTTTAGAGCTCGATTCATAGGATATCCTAAAGAGTCATTAGGATACTATTTCTATATTCTAGAAGATCACAATGTGATTGTGAATCGACATGCTATTTTTCTTAAAAAATAATTTATTCAAGATGGTGGCATCGAAAGAATAATTAAGCTCAAGGAGAATGTCTCCCAAGAGCAATGAGCTAAAGAACTTGAAGAACCCAATCAATTAGAACCAGTCCTAACACAACCTCTTCCACCTTGTAGATCGACTATGTTTTTTCGTCCTCCTAAAAGATACTTAGGTACTATACAAGAGAAAGTAGAGAAAATATTCCTCACGGGAAATGAGGCTCATGGTGGTGACCCCAAGACCTATGACGAGGCGATATCAGATATCGACTCCGAGAAATGGTTAGAGGCAATGAGATCAGAAATTGACTCGATGCACTCAAACCAAGTCTGAACCTTGGTAGATCCACTTGAAGGTATTGTACCTATTAGGTGTAAATGGATCTTCAAGAGAAAGATAGATGCAGATGGAAATGTGGAGATATTCAAGACTAGGCTCGTAGCGAAAGGTTATAGTCAGTGCGAAGGCATTGACTATCAGGATACCTTTTTGCCCGTAGCCATGCTAAATTCCATCCGCACATTGCTTACTGTTGCAGCCTATTTCGATTATAAAATATGGCAGATGGATGTGAAAACAGCATTCTTAAATGGATATCTTGAGGAAGATATCTATATGGAACAGCCGCTTGGTTTCACGTCCAGTGATGATGATCATAAGATCTGCAAACTGCAAAGGTCCATTTATGGACTTAAGCAAGCATCTCAGAGCTGGAATACTCATTTCAATAATGTGATCAAAATGTTTGGTTTCATCAAGAATGAGGAGGAACCATGTGTGTTCAAGAAGGTCAGTGGGAGCACAGTTGTCTTCCTCGTACTGTACGTAGATGACATCCTCCTAATTGGGAATGATATTTTCATGTTGATCTCAGTCAAAATATGGTTGTCTGAGGAGTTCTCTATGAAAGCTCTAGGAGAGGCATCCTTTATACTGGGTATTAAGATCTATAGAGATAGACCAAATAGGATGCTAGAACTTTCACAAAAGATGTACATAGAGGAGGTGCTAAAAGGGTTTAGCATGAAAAACTCCAAAAGAGGTTTAGTACCTTTTAGACATGGCATTCATCTCTCTAAGAAGATGTGCCCTAGCACACCTGAGGAGATTGAACGCATGAGAAAGATTCCTTATGCTTCGACAATAGGGAGCCTCATATATGCCATGCTATGTACACGACCTGATATAGCCCATGCTGTAAGTATCACAAGCAGATATTAGTCGAATCCAGACGAAGAGTGGACCTCTGTGAAATGTATCCTTAAGTACTTGAGAAGGACTAAAGATATGTTTTTAATCTTTGGGAATGGAGAACTCCAGATTCAGAGATTTACAAACTCAGACTTTATGTCTGATATAGATGATCGAAAGTCAACATCTGGAAGTTGTTCATTTGCAATGGTGGTGCAGTTAGCTGGAAGAGTTTCAAGAAGACGGTGATTGCTTATTCCATCATGGAGGCAGAGTATATTGTTGTATCAGAAGCTGCAAAGGAGGCATTCTGGTACAAGAAGTTTGCTGTAGAGCTTGGAGTGATATCATCGGATGCCATCTCTCTTTACTACGATAATAATGGCGCCATAGCCCAAGCTAAAGAGCCAAGGTCTCACCAGAAGTCCAAGCATATCGAGTGGCGATTCCATCTGATCCGTAGTTACCTCAAAAAAGGTTATGTCGAGGTTAAGAGAGTTGACTCTACAAACAATATGGCAGACCCACTCACAAAGCCATTAGGCTAGCAGAAGATCGAAGCCCATCTTGAGAAGATGGGACTTAGATATATAGCCAATTGGCATTAGGTTAAGTGGGAGTTTGTTAGATGTGTGCCCTAGATGCTAGATTGGCTGACACATTCCTGTACAAATCTAAGGATAAATTTATAATTTTGACTATAAATAAATAAAAAGATTATTCTACTATCACATTGTGTACATTATGTCTATGATACATCCTTTGAGTTAGTAGGAATGTTAATTCATATTTTCAAGAGTTGAAAATTTAAGGCATGAATTTACATAACTAACTCATAAACAGCTCCTGACCATAGGATCATCACGAGGATGGTGATCGATCCAGAAGGTTGGTGTACGATCGCTTCCTTAGGATAGATATGTCTTGAGTCTATGGTGTAGAGACACCAGAGCGAGAGTACAGATATTCATTGAGAATGAGAGTACTGAGCATGACCACCTCGAGCAGTCATAAGAAAATCTACCTTCTCATCGATGACTAGCTCGATGCTGCAGCTGTGTGTCTAGTTCTTTGACCTGAGGTACATCGACAGCTCACCTTGAGTGTGTTATAGTTTGACTACACCATAACTCGATCTTCTAGCCATTCGGAACCCTGAGGTGTATGTTGGTTGTAGCATATTCATTGTAGGAACCAAATTGCACCAAGATAGGATCTATCAACCTCGATAGATAAGAGGAGTAGTCCTATAATGATCGAAAGATCGAGTCCTTAAGCCCATGGCCATGGCAGAGTGAAATAATGGAAAAGAGTTTTCCATTAAGATTTTACATTGAACTTGGATCGATCGATTGATTCATATGACTGATATTGGGTTTGATGAGTTCACCTTAACTCTAATTCAGTTGGGACTCATGATAGAAGAACTCAATCACATAGGTAGCTGCACCGAGAGGTTCGTCTTCATTTCTGATGGGTTGCCACCATATACTGCTAGGTGTCACTGATGGATTTTGGGAGCAATTAGAATGATCTTGATGATCGATCATTCTAATTGTCTGAATCAGAAGAGTTCTGATCCATCGAAAGGAGTTTTGATGATGTCGATGATGAAATCATGACATATCTCATTACCATATAGAAATGAACCTAATTGGATCACACAAATAAGAGATAGGGTCTGGATGTCATCAATTGAGCTAGTCCAGTTCGATTGATTTAGATTAGATCCAATTAGGTTCAAGAAAATCGTGCTAGCACACGATTGAGCCTAACTTTCTCCTCGTGTAATCTTTTCTATCTCGACTGAGCCAAATGTGATTTGACTCACCTAGAGAACCTTGAGAAGGTTTCTCTCAATTTGACTAGAGTCAGTCTAGCTCAGAAAAGACTTGTGTTAATTCATTAGATGAATTTAAGACAACACCTGCTAATTCTTGTCATCTGCCATTTCTATTTTAGGATATTGGTCAAACGTTGACCCATGGACTTTGGACTGAAGGCCACATGGCAAGAGGTCATTGGAGATTTTTTATGGAGTGTCCACTTGCTAAATTGAGCCTCAAAGTGGGTGCCATATTCAGATTGGGTGTGCGCCTTAAGTGGATAAGGATAGAGTCCCATGAGATGAGGACTCTGATCCCTTGATCAACTTGGACTGTGGGGCACCAATCTCACTGTGCTTATCCAGTATTGGCGCCAACAGTAGGAGAGATTATGAGGATTCTTATCTAATATGATCAGATGTCATCACTCCACTAATCAGAATTTTTTTAGAATTAATTGAAATTTTATGATTGGTCAAATGATGTGGCACTGCATGGCACAGCAGGGTCTATTTAAACCCTGTCTGCACCTAGGGTTTAGAGACTCTGCTCAATAACCAGCAAAAGCCTGAATCCTCTCCACTTCTCCATGCCCCCTCTACTCCTCTCCCTCCCCTCTTCACATATAAGAGGTTGGGCATTGATGCATAGTCGTTGATAGCACCAAAAATAACTCTACTCACTATGTAGGTAGGATGAGTCGAGATCGTATCCTCAGGGACCTTGGGCTAAGTTGAGATTGCAAAATAAAAGAAAGAAGCATTATTTTGATTTAGAAAATAAATTATCTTAAAATTGATGTAATTAAAAAATAAAACACTTGGGAGTTTTGAATTAATTTTGCACTAGTAGAGTTGTATCTCTTTTTTTTTAAATAGATGTGATTAATCTTAGAAAAAATATCTATCTTTTCTCGACATGCCCCGTACCCATAGATCACGACACGTCTTCGAAAAGTATTAGGTAAACAACTCTTCTTTTCTTGACATATTCCGTACCCGTAGATCACGGCACGTCTCCGAAAAGTAAAAGTTATTCCTAATATTAATCTAACAGAAAAGCATAAATAAAAGCATATGAAAGAGAGCAAATAAAGAACTCATGATGATTTAAATAAAAAGCATAATCTTTATTGCATATAAAGAAATACAAGAAAGTTTATAACAATAAACCATCTCTGTGTCATTACAAAATTTCTTCTCCACTCTCGAGACTGCTAGCCTAGCTGCTCATGGAGTAGTCCCTTTCTCTTCCTCTATGCAAGGCTCTAAAAGAATTTCTGGGATGATCCTCAAATGGGAGTACAAGAGTCTTTTTATAGGTGTTAGGAGGGATGAGTTTTACATGATTTTTTAATGTGGAACTAAAAAAAATACTAAGAACTAAAAGATGGATGGATGAGATGGAAAGATCATAAGTAGATAAAGAAAATATAAATTCTTCCTTTTGAAGTATTTTCAAGTATCATATTTTTTTCTTTTAATGAGCATCTGTTCATCTGTTCGCGTCCGCCAACAAAAACTCCTCGCACCCCTCCATGCCGCGCGCCCGCACTCGCCCGTGCCCGCGCCCGCGCCCGCGCTGCCCGCTCATGCCCACGCCCGCGCCCGCGTTGCCGCGATGCTGCGCGTGCATTAGCTATTAGGAAGCGCTCCCTTTTTTTGATTCCCAAAAAGAAACTTTTGTTTCTTTAAAATGATGCCTATATCCTTTTTAGATTCTTTGCATAGTATCTTCATTTTTCATAATACCGTATGCATCCTTCTTTTATTTTAATTTTATTTTAAATCTAATTTTCTTCAAACTTGAGTCTTTTTGATCTATGAATCGGACTCTTTGTATCGACGATCACCTTTCTTGTAAAATATAAAAAGAAGCATCAAATTCTTAATAAATAAAATAAATTAACTATAATTTTTTACTTTAAATGACTTAAATTAAGTATTTATCACACCCTCCAACTTGAATTTTGCTCGTCCTCGAGTAAAATAGATATATCAGCATTATGTACCGACTCGGTCTTGAATCAAAAGTTAGGTTAGGCATCCCAAAAGATAGATGATACCTGGTCAGATCATTAAAGAGATACTTTATTGGATTATCAATTTCCCCAATTAGTGGCTGAGTATTAACTAAAAAATTTCAAGAGCTTTTCTTTCACCAACTCCCCACTTTACTCTTTAAATCTTCTAACTTAATGTGAGAGAGGTTTATTATCTTCTTGCAATTTAGTCCCCTTATTATCCATTATTTTTTTAACATTGCCCACCTTTTTACGCGAACCACAACGCTTACTTAGGCGAAAGGGCCCAGTTACTCAGTAAGAAACCAATATTTTTTTTTTAAAGAAAATTTTAAGAAAAATTTTTGCATACCTCGACCTTTCCACCCAATCTCTCATGAAGCAGATTTTTTATTGAGATCAGTAAGAAAAGGGTTGTAGAATCACTCCTAAAATTTGGTCTAGTATAAACCCTACCATTTATTGGATTTTCTTAATAATTTATTCCTCAGTATCTCTAAAATTATCTTGATCATTAATCATTCATTGATTAGGATGCCTAATTGACTCTTAATCAAAATAAAATTTGGATACATAAAACTAATTATTTCTGACCATACTTGAGGATTTGATTAATTTTCTCCCCCGCTAACTTAATCTACATTGTCCTCAATGAAGTAGGAAAGCAAAGAAAATAAAAGGAGAGAGTGTACCTGGGATAATTTTGCTTCGAAAGTTGAAGATAGCTTCATTGATTAATAGGCTCTTGTTCTAAATTTCTGCAGCTGCAGTAAAGTAAAAAAAAAATATGAAATCGTTGTGTTGCCTCCCAACAAGCGCTAAGTTTTACGTCTTCAGCCAAACGTCAATTCCTTTTATGGTGCATGCAAATGGAGGGATCAATTCCTTTTAAATCGACAATGGACCAACCGATAGCCTCTTTGTGTTCCTTCAGAATACTAACCAATTGTGCTTCCTGATTAGGGGTCAAGTCTGATGCAATGATTGCCGGTAAGGTATCATTGGGTCCTAGAAATACATACTTGAGCGTAGCAGGAAGGGGTTTCAATTCTAACATAGGTGGTGATTCTAAAGATGGGACTATTGGTGTATTGGCTAATGTGGGCAATGGCTAATACTTGATTGTCCATGGAGGAGTGGTTTTATCGTGTGGTGTATCCAACAAGGTGTTAACTTCTTTCATATATCCCTCAAAGTCATACACTTCAAAGTGAGCCAAGCAAGTATCTAAGGGGTCTGGTGCTAGAATTGTGGGTGTTGCATCTTCTATAATGTCTTCTAGTGAATCTACTTCAAAGCAACTATCCATTGATGGTCCTTGGGAAGCACCAAACAAATTCAGTCTCAGTTTCTTATTCCCAAACGATACGTCCATGACTCCTGTCCTACAATTAATGCATGCATTTGTCGTAGCTAGGAAAGGTCATCCTAAGATAATGGGAATTTGTCTTGGGTTGTCACTTAGTTTCATGTCGAGAACCAGAAAATCAACTGGAAAGTAAAACTCATCTACCTTGACCAAGACATCCTCAAGCATTCCACATGGTTCCTTAATTGATCTGTCAGCTAATTGCAGTGTGACTGATGTGGGTTTCAGTTCTCCAAATCCAAAAAGTTCATACACCGAACTAGGTAAAAGATTCACACTTGCCCCTAAGTCCAGAAGAGCTTTTTCAATGTGATAATTTTTTATAACACAGGAAATGATGGGGGCTCCTGGGTCCTTAAGCTTTGAAGGAGTGGCATGCTGGAAGATAGAACTAGCCTGTTCAGTGAAGCATACATTCTTTAGGATTTGTGATCTAGATTTATGTTTTTGGGTGCACAAATCCTTCAAAATTTTGGCATAAGCAGGGACCTGTTTGATTGCGTCTAGAAGGGAAAGATTAATTTGGACTTGCTTAAACAATTCCAACATCTCGTCGAGTCCTCCTCCCTTCTTATCTACAGAAATAGGAGCTTTCAGGGCATCTAAAAATAGGACTTTAGGCAAGTAAGATGATTCCAGTATAGTTGGTTCATTCTCTATTTTAAGGTGCTCCTTGTTCTTGGGTGATTTGGCTTCGGTTAGAGGTTTAGGGTCGATCTCATTGGTTTTACTAGTGTGTTCAATGACCTTCCCACTTCTCAGAGTCATGATTGATTTGGCGTGTTCAGAAAAAGCTTCTGGGGTATTAGAGCTCTCAATCACAAATTATCCTTTTGGGTTGCTCTCGGGTTGGCTAGGTAATTTTTCTCCTTCCCTCCTACCGAATGCAGTCGCTAGTTGACCTATTTGGGTCTCTAGCTTAGCAATGGATTGTATGTGGGAGTTAAGGGTCTGAGTGTTGACTTCTAATCATTCTAGTACTTTCAAAACTTTTTTCTCAAAAGCTGAGCTGTGACCAGTAGTAGACGGTTGAGGAGCATTTTGAAACTGATGATATGGTTCATGCCTATATGTTGGGTCCTGATATTGAGATCGAGGTGCGGCAGGGCCAACCACTGGTTGTGGTCTCCAGAAAAAAATTGGATGGTTTCTCCAGCCGGGGTTATAAGTGTTCGAATATGGATCGTTTGCTGATCTGCGAGCTTGTTGGACTTGAGCTTGCTGAACCTGCTCACGCACAAACTCAGAAAATTGAGGGCGGCTGGGCATTCACTAACAAAATGGTTCGGACTTGCATACAATGCACAAACTTCTTGGATTGGATTAGGTGGAATCGGAGATTGTCCAGTATTTAGAAGACGGTCTAATTTTTGGGATAGTTCATCTACCTTACTGTGGATATCCATGATGTTTCCAATCTGATAAATTCCACTTCTTTTTTGTTGAAGCATGGGTTGTTCTCTAGAGGTGGCAGACATATGATGTAGGAAATTCTCACTAAGTATTTCAAAGAGCTGCCAGGCTTCATCCTCACTCTTTAGCATGAATGTCCCACCACATGATGCATCAATCATTTGTCGGTATTTCTCTGATAGACCATGATAAAAGCACTGACAAAGTTGCCATTTAGGGATAGCACGGTGTGGACATTTACGAATGAGGTCCCTTAACCTTTCCCATGTCTCATGAAAAATTTCACCCTCCAATTGGAAAAAACTAATGATAGCTTTTCTAATTTGATTTATTTTTCCTATTGAAAAGTATTTCTTGAGAAATTCTCTCTGAAGATGATCCCAAGTTGAAATGGTTACAGAATCTAAGGAGTTTAACCAATGCTTGGTTTTGTCCTTAAGTGAGAAAGAGAACAGTTTCAAGCTAAGGGCATCATCGGAGAAGTTTTGGATTTTTACTGTGGAACAAATTTCAAAAAATTCATCCAAGTATTTGTATGGGTCCTCATTACTAAGTCCATAGAATGATGGCAACATTTGAATAATGCTAGACTTAATCTCATATTGGGTAGCTTCTACTAGAGGTGCTTGAATGCATGGAGAGTAGGTATATAAGGATGGCGTGAAATATTCTCTCAATGAGCGTGGAGGATTAGCCCCACCAGGTGCAGCCACGTTTCTAACTCGGATAGTCCTAAGAGTCTTTTCTAATTCTTTATCTAATGGTTGTAAGTCAGGTTTTAGTGATCGTCGACCTAACATGCAACTAAAAGGTCTATGTAGGACTATCCTAGTCTGTTAAGGATTTTTAAGAGGAGAGGAGAAGAGAGAAAAGAGTTCTAAAGAAGAGATCCTAAGAAGTTATAAAACTAATAGAAGAATTAGTTATGGTTAAATTTTAATTACAATCAAGTTAGCATGCAGTGGACTCTCTATCCTAAAGTTACGCTAGTTCTAGATAGCTCATAACTGGAGTTAGCCTTTAAGCCCTCCAAGTCGGAGCTTGACCAACCAACTGGCCAGATAAGTGTAAGGTCGGTGGGAGTCCCCCCGTTGCTTTTCTTAGACACCAATTAAATTGGTCAGGTCAGCAAACAGAACCAATTAAAAACCACCTTCCTTCGGGCCCAGTCGTCCTGCAAACCACTTGCCTAGACACCAGCTAACTGACCAAGTCTAACTTGGTTCAACTCTCAGTGTCACTTGTCCTAATGAGCTCGAAATCCATAGAGGTCAATGTCTAATTAATTTTAGATTAAGGTCTAGGTTATGCAAATGCAAGGGAGTAATTTGTGGGCCAAAGAAGGGTGATCAAATCCCCACCTTATCTTAGTTAATGGGTTGCGCCCTTAAAGTTAATTATAGAGATGCGATGTAAAAAAAATAAGGTGTCCAATCAAGTTAGAAATTTTTATATTTGAGGTTACGCTATTTTAGTTAAGTATTATGAAATGTCAGTGGTTTTTTTTTTAATTTAACTGTGCCAAGATCCCGACAACGGTGCCAAAATTTGATGCATAGTCGTTGATAGCACCAAAATAACTCTACTCACTATGTAGGTAGAATGGGTCGAGATCGTATCTTCAGGGACCTTGGACTAAGTTGAGATTGCAAAATAAAAGAAAAAAGCATTGTTTTGATTTAGAAAATAAATTATCTTAAAATTGATGTAATTAGAAAATAAAATACTCGAAAGTTTTGAATTAATTTTGTACTAGTAGAGTTGTATCTCTTTTTTTTTTAAATAGATGTGATTAATCTTAGGAAAAATATCTATCTTTCCTCGGCACGCTCCATACCTGTAGATCACGGTGCATCTCCGAAAAGTACTAGGTAAACAACTCTTCTTTCCTCGGCACGCTCCATACCCGTAGATCACGGCGCGTCTCCAGAAAGTAAAAGTTATTCCTAATATTAATCTAACAGGAAAGCATAAATAAAAGCATATGAAAGAGAGCAAATAAAGAACTCATGATGATTTAAATAAAAAACATAATCTTTATTGCATATAAAGAAATACAAGAAAGTTTAGAACAATAAACCATCTCTGTGTTGTTATAAAATTTCTTCTCCACTTTCGAGACTGCTAGCCTAGCTGCTCATGGAGTAGTCCCTTTCTCTTCCTCTATGCAAGGCTCTAGAAGAATTTTTGGGATGATCCTCAAATGGAAGTACAAGAGCCTTTTTATAGGTGTTAAGAGGGATGAGTTTTACATGATTTTTTGATGTGGGACTAAAGAAAATACTAAGGACTAAAAGATGGATGGATGAGATGGAAAGATCACAAACAGATAAAGAAAATACAAATTTTTTCTCTTGAAGTATTTCCAAGTATCATATTTTTTCCTTTTAATGAGCATCTGTTCGTCTGTTCGCATCCGCTAGCAAAAACTCCCCACGCCCCACCATGCCGTGCGCCCACGCTCACCCGCACCCGCGCACGCCCGCACCCGCACTGCCCGCGCATGCCCACGCCCGCACCCATGCTGCCGCGATGCCACGCACGCGTTAGCTGTTAGGAAGTGCTCCCTTTTTTTGATTACCAAAAAGAAACTTTTGTTTCTTTAAAATGATGCCTATATCCTTTTTGGATTCCTTGCATAGTATCTTCATTTTCTATAATATCATATGCATCTTTCTTTTATTTTAATTTTATTTTAAGTCCAATTTTCTTCAAACTTAAGTCTTTTTGATCTATGAATCGGACTCTTTGTATCGGCGATCACCTTTCCTGTAAAATATAAAAAGAAATATCAAATTTTTAATAAATAAAATAAATTAACTATAATTTTTTACTTTAAATGACTTAAATTAAGTATTTATCAGGCATCCATCTGGTGCTTATCCAAGGCGTGGTGGCTTCCTGATTAGAAGGCTGCAGAGATTTATCGAGAAGCTGCTACTCCAGCTTTAGAAGATCTTTTGAAGATCTTTCAAATCAGATCCAGATCTAATTTTTGGAGCAAAGATTCATGAGGAGAAGATGATCTAGATCCTACTTGAGTGGATACCGATAGAGGCCAGACGACTGTGTGGCTATTTTAGAACCTTGAGCATTGCTGCGATCATCTACAAGGTAATCTAGTTACCCTAGAGGTATTTCTCTATTCCTCATGATGTTAGATTTAATTTTAGATTTAATATTAGATAATAGAAATTAGATCTAATAGATCTTAGATCTAAAATATCGTAGGACAATTTTTGAAATATTCCGCCCCAGATCTCATTAGATCTGGAAGATCCTACAAGGAAAAATTTGATTTTTTCTTCAGGCTTAATTACTTAGTCAGTGGGTCTGCCACATTATCTGCAGAGTCTACTCTTCGTACCTCAATATGAGGTAGTCACGTACACTACTGCTTTATGTGTTTGGACTTCTGATGAGACCTTAGCTCCTTAGCAAGAGTTATGGTGCCATTGTCTTTGCAGTATTGTGTCATGGTATGACATCCAGTTCTATAACTAATATTAGAGCCAGAATTAGTCCTACACATCTACAGCATGCTTAGCCTCCATTGTTCATATATTTAGAACCCTTCTAATATATCAAACAAGAATACACCCTCAACTCGCAACTTTGAATCCCCTCCAAAGATCAAGAACAAATTCTTAGTCCTTCTTAAGTACTTAAGGATATTCTTCACAGCTATCCAGTGCTCCTTACTTGGATTCGATTGATACCTACTCGTGACACTCATAGTAAGGACAATATTAGGTCGAGTATATAGCATGGTGTACATGAGGCTTCCTATCACCAAAGCATGAGGAATCCTACTCATGCATTGCATCTTCTCAGATGTGGTCGGACACATCGTCTTGGAGAGACTAATACCATACCTAAGAGGTAAGAGATCTCTTTTGGAGTTTTTCATGCTGAATTTCTTCAGCACCTTCTCTATGTAAAGCTTTTGTGACAGGCCAAGCATCTATCTAGATCTATCCCCATAGACCTTTATTTCAAGAATATAGGATGCTTCTCTTAGATCTTTCATGGAGAATTCTTTGGACAACTATCTTTTGACCATGGTCAGCATGGGAATAACATTTCCAATAAGAAGAATATCATCCACGTACAGTACGAGAAAGGTGATTGCACTCCCACTGATCCTCTTGTATACACAAGATTTCTTTTTATTTTTTATGAAATCAAATGATTTGATTGCCTCATCAAAATGATGATTCCAACTTCGAGAAGCTTGCTTCAATCCGTATATAGACCTTTGCAGCTTGCAGATTCTCTGATCACCATCACTGGACGTGAAACTCATAGGCTGCTCCATATAGATATCTTTCTCAAGATATCCATTCAGAAAGACAGTTTTCACATCCATCTACCATATTTCATAGATGTAATGAGCTGCAACAGCAAGCAGAGTGTGGATAGATTTCAGCATGACTATGGATAAGAAGATTTTTTGATAGTCAATGTCTTCACGCTGACTATAATCTTTAGCCATAAGTCTAGCTTTATAGGTCTCTACCTTACCATCGACACCTATCTTCCTTTTGTAGATCTATTTACAACCAATAGGTACAATATCCTCAGGTGGATCTCCTAAAGTCCAGACTTGGTTTGAATACATCGAGTCAATTTCTGACTTCATTACATCTAACCACTTCTCGGAATCGATATTAGACATCGCTTCGTCGAAGGTATTGGGATCATCACCATGACCCCTATCTCCCATAAGGAATATTTTCTTTACTTCTTCCATAAACATACCCATGTACCTTTCAGGAGGTCGGGAGATCCTGCTAGATCTACGAGGTGGTAGAGAAACATCAACTATTAGCTCATGAATTACAGGTTCTTGAGGATCTATAGCTCTAGGCTCTTCAGAGACCTTCTCTGCGAGCTGCACTAATCTCTCACTGCCATCATCCTGGATAAACTATGTTTCTAGAAATACGGTATTTCAACTCACAATCACATTGTGATCTTGTGAAAAGTAGAAGTAGTATCCCATGGATTCTTTTGGATATCTTATAAAATGAGCTATAATAGATCTATCCTCTAACTTTTTCGTCATCTGTCTCTTGGCATAGGTCGGACATCCCTAAGTCTTAAAATAACCCAGACTCGACTTTTTACCAAACCATATCTCATACGGTATGGTAGGAACGGACTTTAAAGGAATCCTATTCAACAAGTGAATGGTAGTTAACAGGGCATGTCCCTAAAGAAATAAGGGTAGATCAGTGAAGCTCATCATGGATTGGACCATATCCAATAGGATCTTGTTTCTCTTTTCGGATACCCCATTGAGCTAAGGTATTCCAGGAGGAGTCCACCAAGAGACTATGCCATTGTCCTTAAGATATCTCAAAAATTTTTGATTAAGGTATTAACCTCTTTGATTAGATCGAAGAACCTTAACGGATTTATCTGTTTGCTTTTCTACTTCATGCATGATTTCTTTGAACTTTTCAAAGGTCTCAGACTTGTGTTTCATGAGATACACATATCCATACCTAGTCAGATCTTCGATAAAAGTAATGAAGTAGCTGTAACCACCTCTGGCCTACACATCAAATGGCCCACACACATCAGTGTGTACTAGAGCAAGTAACTCTGTGGTCCTTTCCCCATGTCCCACAAAGGGTAACTTGGCCATCTTTCCTCGAAGGCAGGATTCGCAAGCTGGATACGACTCTGGGTTAAGAGAGCCAAGGATCCCATCCTTCTCCAATCTGTTTATCCCGTCCTCTCCAATATGGCCTAGTCTATAGTGCCATAAGTACTTCTGGTTAATATCATCTCTAGATCTCTTTTGGCCTACAGCACTTACTATTTGCTCATTTAGGTTCACATTCATGTCAACATGCAAGTGATAAAGACTGTCAATTAAAAAATCTCGTGCAACCAATTTATTTCACAAATAAATACAACAAAGTCTTTATTGAAACTAATTTTAAAACCTTTCTGTGCTAGCACAGACATGAAAATCAAATTTTGACTAGCTACAGAGATATAATAACAGTCTTTCAAATCTAATCTAACACTAGATGATAATCAAAGAAGATAAGTGCTAACGGTCTCTGCTACAACTTTTGCTCCATTACCGATCCGAAGGATCATGTCACCTTCCCTCAACCTCTTATTTTCTATCAGACCCTGTATTGAGGTACATATATGAGTACTCAAGCCAGAGTCTAATACCCAACTAGAAGTAGAAGAAATCGTAAGGTTAGATTCTATTACGAGCATACCTTCAGAAGGTTTATCACCCTTTTTGTTCTTTAGGCTTTCCAGGTATTTAGGACAGTTCCTCCTCCAGTGGCCTTCAGCATGACAGTGAAAATATTTTTCCTTTACCTCAGCCGTGTTTGGACCATCCTTCTTTGGCTTGCTCTCTCTCTCTTCTGTTTCTTTATGGATTTAGCCTTCTTCCTTCTAGAAGACTTTCTCTTAAAAGAAGAAGTCCACTCCGCAATAAGAATAGAGCCCCTTGAACTCTTCAAGGTACCCTCCATTGTGACCAACATGTTGATAAGTTCGAGAATAATGCAGTCAAGTTTGTTCATATGAAAATTTATAATGAATTGACTATATGAACTGGTAAGGGATTGAAGGATCAGATCCATCTGTAATTCTTTTTGCATATCCAGCCCAAGCTTCCCAAGCTCCTCAATGTCCTTGATCACTGTCATACAGTGGTCATGGATAGACTGCCCTTCGTGCATCTTTAGGTTGAAGAGTCTTTTGGATACTTCAAAGCGTGTAGTATGGTTCTACTCACCATACAACTCTTGTAGGTGAGTAATTATGGCCCAAGCAATGGGCATATGCTTGTGCTGGCTTTGCAACTTGTTTGACATAGACGCCAGCACATAGCACTTAACCCGACTAACTTCATCCGTCCACTTCTCAAAAGTAGTTCTCTGCTCAGCAGTAGGATGGTTTGGTAATACAACAGGATCCTGATCGAGAATATGACTTAATTTTTCTAAAGTCAGGACAATCTTGAGGTTTCTGAGCCAGTCTTTGAAATTATTACCAGCCAAATGATTAGTTTCAAGGATGCGAGCTAGAGGGTTTGAGACTGACATGATGGTTTAACTACGAGAGTAAAGTTTCAAGTTAGATTTTTGTACTTAATTTTAATTTACTTCTAGGAATTTTAAGATATAAATAATGACTTTCACTAATTTTTGGATCCCTCCACTCTTCGAAAAGAAAATGAAAGCCCTAACGTGACAAAAATTTCTAGTGGGTGCTACAGTCTCATCGATGACATGTACCTTACCTAACAGTTATTGGTAACATGCACACCAATGAGTAGGTAACTCTTTACCCAGATGCTTCACTAAGCATGTTGCAGTGATATGGTCTCTAAGTCATGTGGGCTCACCTAACAGTTATTGCCCACACTTCTTAGTTAAGTCCGACCCACCATTCACAAGCAGGTGCAAGGCCGTCATTGGATCCCTCATCTAACAGTTATTGGGTCCAACCCCATCCTTACCCTGGAGCAACTCTTTGTTAATAGAGTGGTTGCGTATTTCTGATGGAATTGAACCACTGTGACCAGTCGAGAACAATCAACGTCGGTAGCACGTCCGCACATCTATAATGGTGGAAGACCTATGGACTTAATATTTATGGAGAGATTTCAGTTTATGTCTCATCTAATCAGTTATCATATGATTGATCTAACTGGTATGGGCTAAACCAAACCACTAAGCAACTTAATTCAAGACCCAATCTTCTAAATTGGCCAGATAAGTTAAGAACAGTGGGGGTCCCCTCATTTTCTTCCTTAGACACCAATGAATTGGTCAGATCGGCAAACAAAACTAACTAAATAATCATATCTCATTAACTTGCCTTAGACACCAATAGGTCGATTGATCAGAATTTGTTAGCTCTAGCGAATCGGACTCAAACCAACGAGCTAAATTAGGTCTTTAGGTTAATCGATTCTACATATAAGAATCGATTGATTTGATCATCAACAATTGTATGATTATTAACTTAATTGATCTAACTCAATTCAATAATTGATTCGGTTTGATCAATTACTTAATCGAATTAGACCCATATGACTTAAATCAAAAACTTTAGATGTAATCATATTACATGACCTAATTTTTTATTTTTATATGACCAAAATCCTCATGCATAATCAGAAATTTTAGATTCTAAAATCATATTTTAGATCTAAATTTATTACATAAAAATAAATTTTAAAATATAAAAATAATTTTTAGATTTTAGCATACAAACATATATCATATATATGCATGTAAAATTAAATCTAAATAAAATTTCAGATCTTAACATGATTTCATATATCTCATATACTAATAATGGATCAGACTAAAAGTAAATTTGTAATCTAAATATACAATCATATATCATATATATGAATTAAAATTCAGATCATAAAAATCTCAGGTTTCATGCATGCATCTACATAAACATGAACTAGAACTCTTTCTAGATCAAAATTTAGATCTATGCATGCTTCAACATATCATCTATATGTTCTAAAATTAAACACATAATCAAATTTTAGATTTAATGATCCATCCATACATCTCATGTATCAAGAAAAAAATTGATTTTGAAATCTTTTCAGAAATATGCATATCAAAATTCAGCATATGAAAATCCATGGCTCTGATACCACTGTTGGATTTTGAGATTTGATGCATGCATATGTATTTTAAAATTTAATTTTTTAAATACTACAATAGAGAATAAGATTAAAATAATTTTAATCTTAATTTTGCATATATAAAAATATAAAATGATATGGATCTATTTCATATGCTGAAATTGATATATGCTAAAATTTAGATTATGATCAAACACATATCTGTTTCATAATCTCTTTCTTCAAATCTGGATTTAAAAGAGAAGAGGCTCTCTATTAACTATACAAGCATCTAGCCTCTATGAGTATCCACTCAAGATCAGCCTGAAATAGTCCTATAAAATCTGAATTTTGAATCTCCAAAATTCAGCCTACTGAATCTGAACGAAACCTGGATCGCAATCAACACTTGATCTTTCTTGTTGATCTTCTTCTTCTCCTCTTCTCTAGACTTTTCTTCTTGCTTTATGTTACCATAAAACACCAGAAACCAATAATTGATGGGATGCCCAACACCTTGGGCATGAGAATCCTTAGGACTCACATCCCAAGGGATATGGCATGGGAACGCCTAAGGAAAAGAGAAAGAGGGAGGAAGAGAGTGCATGGGAGCTTCTTTGGGAATGGAGAGAGGCAAACCTTAATTAATTTAGGACCTTAGGGGAGGTTTTCGTTTATAGGCACAAGGATTGAATCATATTCAATCTCAAAATACAAGTCCTACTTACATTGGATTTCCTATTAACTTAAGTTATCCAACTGACATTAGAAAATCTTATTGACCCCAACTAATGGAGCCCTTGCATCCATAATTAGACACTCTTTTTTACACCCAAAGGACACCCCATAAGAGAACTAAAGGCCCTCTTTTCAATGGACACACCCAAATTGAACAATTCAAAGTGGTGCCCTATAATAATTATCTAGGAGATTTATAATGGACTTGCACCCTTAATTTATGTGATCCATAACCTTAGACACCCAATAATTAGAGTCTCATGAATCTTATTCATGTAGATAATTAGCATATAATTAAGTTAGAATTAACTTATCAAATAAGTAATCCTAACTGAAAGTAAAATTGGGTCTAACCATGTGCTAGCAAGATTACCATGAACTCAATAGATTTTTCTAAACCCAATTGACACTTCATAAGCTCAATTACTAATTTCAGGTCTAATCCCTTTGTTGTGTGACCTTATAGATTTAATTCTATCGGTAGTGAGATATACAATGATCTCTATCATCGTATCATTGAAACTCTTTTCAATGGATTAAAATAATTTCACTCTAACTCAATAAGGATTATCGATGCAGAACAATCCTAGTGAGCTCTCACAATCCACCAGTGACACCTATTAGTATGTAGTGGTAATCTAGTAGAACTGCAATGAACCTCTAGGTATAGTTAATGTATGATTTAGTCCCTCTATCGTGAGTCTCGACTACATGGCAGGTTATGGATAAATCATCAAACCTTAACATCAGTCATATAATAGATTCGATTAGCTCAAGTCCAGATATGATGTCTATGAAAACTTTTTTCCATTAATCACTCTATTGTGGCCACAGATTCATGAACTTAGCTTCTCAAATCTCATAGGACTACTCCTCTCTATCAAAGTTGATAGATTCTATCTTGATGCACACCCTACTCCTATAGTGGACTAATTATCGTCAATATCCACTACAAAGACTCACTGAGACCCATGTTTATGTGTCAATCAAATTTTAGTAGCCTCACTGTGAGTAATAGTACCATCTCAAATCAAAAGATCAGTCACACAACTACAGCATCGAGACAATCACTGATGATTGAATAGAAATTCAAGTGATCTCTCATATGATCACGCTCAGTACTAGTTGTTCTCTAACAACCACCTGTACTTGTCACCTTGTGTCTCTACATAGTAGACTAGAGATCTATCTATCCCGAAGGAAGCAATTTGTGCGTCAATCTATCCGAATCTATCACCGTCTTCATGATGATCCTATGATCAGGAGCCTTTAGAAATTAAATACATGTCTCTAATTCTCAACACCTTGAGAATATGTATCAAAACTAATTCCATGGATGATTCAAAGACACATTACATTTGAATAAAAAAGAACTTGCCCTTTTATTGATCATATCAATATATTAAGTATAAAATTATGTCCTAGATTTATTACAATGTGTCAGCCATGTTGGCTTCTAGGACATACATCTAACAATGGGTGCTCATTTGGAAAAAGAGTCCACTAAATTGACTCGATGAAAGAGAATATCTTATGGAAGCTTCACTTACATGTCAAAGATGGTTCTCTAAATGGGAGTTATGCAAGTGATCCTTAGACCTGAGACCACCATAAAATCTTGTACATTAAACTCATATTTTGGTTCATACTCAGGCATGGTATTAAGATATGTATGGAGTGTTCTAGATATAGTGGAGTGTGTATGGAGATTGTGAGTAGGTCAACATGAAATTATCACTCCTAGTAAGAGGAGATCACATCCTGTGTATTCTCAATCCTAGATGACTCAAAAAAAGTCTTTTGACCAAAAGCAGGAAGGAGATTAAAAAAAAATTTTAATCCTTCTTCATTGGAGTCATCATTGATTAATTGAGAATCGATATAAATATGTGTTTGAGTTTGACGTGATTCCATACTCATAAACATATTTGGGGTGTAGGGATGATCAAAAGATTAAATTGCACGATAACTTGCCACTAAAAGATATATTTGATATTTTTATCAAATTTTATATTTTTTAAATAGTCATGATATATTACTAGATGTCAATCTTGACTTATAGATTTTATCAAATTAAAGAGTTTAATTCGATCATCAATTAGAAAGGATTCTAATTGTTGAACTTGGGTTAGCTCGATTGGACCTAAATCGATTAGATTGAAATCTAATCAAATTTGGTCAAATTGTATCCAGATCTACTACTGGCTACATATAGAATCCAATAGATTATACATATATAAAAATTAGCTAAAGATCTTTTTGAAAAAGGTTGATTAAAATTTTGGATTCAATAAGAGTTCCAATAAGCATGCTAGTACGTGTGGAAATCCTAACACCTTTGGAGATCAATTTGGTCTCATCCCATGCTAATTTATTAGCCTAATTTGGTAGATATTTGGGTCAGATCATGCCATCTAGAAGTAGCCCAAATTGGGACATCAAATCCAAAATTAATGCCAATTATGTAGAATCCAAGTTGTGAAGGACTCTTGGCGCAAAATAAGTTTTGCGTGCAAGTATTGGTATGGGCAGAAGAAAAATTTCTTCTAGCATGGGATTAAGATATGTGTGATAGCCCACATCATCCTCCATCTTCTTATGCACATCTCAAAGCATGAGATGGATTTTTTCTGGATTATTTGAGGTAGAGAAAAATTGGAAAGAAGAGAAGGTCTTGCGCAAGCGAGATGAAGCATCACATCTCTTTATATTTGGAGAGTTCTTTTTCTAGTAAAATGCTTTCAAATTAGAATAATTTTTTTTGATAATATTTCAAATTTGATAAGCTATTTTTAGTGATTTTTTTTAAATTTTTTCGAACTTATTAGATGGCCAAACTGATGCTGGAAACTTCCTCATGTGCGCACGCATGATGATCAGAACTCATGTGAAGAGGTGCAAGGATATCATCCTTTTGTAGGAATTTTATCACTATATTAGGCTTTTTGAAATAAAAAATGAGTCTCCTATCTATATAGCTTTTTGTGGATTTTTTTGATTTGAGAAGGGATGTGAAAACATCCCTTCTCTGGTCGCACATGCAGGTGAAGGTGCATATCAGCATATCGATGATAAGAGTCCTTCTGCTTGAAGGAACTCTTATCTCTGATAATCTGATAAAATAAGTCTCTTGGATGAGGTGTGTCCCTCTCTTTTGACATCCCTTTAGTGACTATAAAATGGTTGGGGCACGGGGTGTCCGATGCATTTAGATCGGGTTTTCAATTTCTCTCTGTTGCTCTCCTTTCTTTTTTATAACCTTTCTTAGTTTTAGGACAAGGCTTTGGAATTTAAGATAAAGTCTTATTTGATCCAAAAAAAAGATTGTGAGGGCCTTAAAGAAGGATAATTAAATGTCTAGAGGAAGATCTTAGAGGGTTGAGTCAGGTTCTTGGAGAAATCTGATCGATACAGGGCTAGTTGAGTTTTAGGGGCTAGAACTCTTGAAGCAAGGAGAAGAAGAAGTACTGTCTTTGGTTCAATTTTTATGTGGATCACCATTGGAGGGTAGACATGTGAATTCCTCATAAAAATTAAGATTAGCACTATAAGTATTCTTCTTATCTAATTTTATATTTAATTATACTTTGATTATTATAGTCAAGGGTTTCTAGGCATTAGGATTTTCAGTGCATCGAGTATTTTGATTGAAAATTTTAAAACCTAACCCTTCCACTGCACCATCGAAACCCAACAGTGGTATCAGAACCTACCTTGATATATATAATCAAAGGTTAAATTATTGTCTTGATTGTGATCAATCATGGATTTTTGATTTGGTTCAAGTCGGGTCAAGAGTTGAACCCGATTGAACATCCAAACCCTAGCATGTCTTAGAGATATGTTTTGAATATGAAATGCATGATTTGTGTATAGAATCTTTCTTAGTAGCTTAGTACTCTAATTAGGATTCATCACCAGATCATCCGATCATAAGAGAAGTAGGATTTAAAGATCCTCTCTTTCTATTTCATAGGATACTCTTATGGCGTATAGGGGTGCCACTGTGATGTCCCAAGAAGAAGAATTGCGAAAAATATATTTTGTATTCATGCATGTTATTAAAACTTCAGGCATATATGATATGCTTGAGATGTTAGTTATAATCATATTGTATGATTATGATTTCATATATTAGAGATATGAATAGATGCCATGATTAGTTGTTATGATTATTAAGATACAACTATAATAGTACATCATTATGATTGATTGAATTAAGATATGCTTGAGATCATTAAAGCTCTCATAAAAATTATATTAAGTCATAGTATTGTGAATAAGTAGCTGATGTATTTTTTAAATTGATTAATCAATTGATGTCTAAAGAGTGTTTCAAGTATAGTCATTATTTAATTGATTCTGTTACTGGCCTGACCAATTTTATTGGTGTCTAAGAAAAGCAACGGGGGGACCCCACCAATCTTAACACTTTTTTAGTTAATTGGATTAGTTTGAATCTTGAATAAAGGTAGTTTAGTATTTTGAATACTATATATATCTTTCTTCATGCCTAGTCAATATCCTGTCAAAAACAATAGTAGATTTGTTGTGACATCCATAAAGCTTGCTATGGAGATTGATGTGGGTTTGTCTTGATGCATATTAGATGCTTTATGGCATATTTTAGATATATTACTTTGTTGTGATATCTACAAGGATAATATTTTTCAGATATGGCTATATAAAAATGAAGGATGTAACTTAACTAAAAATACTATAGTTTGTTGTGATATCCATAAGGCTATGAGTATTTTTAGAGACAAGATTTATGTTGAAAATTGCATGAGATACAATTAGATAAGTTTTTCTATCTTTGAACTCATTGAGATTTGTTGTGATATCCATAAGACTTCATTGAAGGATTAGGATCTCAATCCCATTAAGAAATCAGATTAAGATTTTTCATTTATCATAGGAGAGGGCTATGGTATCCGATAAAATAGTGAGAGACATAACTAGTTATAAAAGACCTCATCTAGTTATGCATATCAAACAAGAGTGGTCTACTTATACTATTATTCTTATTTATGCATATTTAAGTTTGCATTATGGCTTCTTTATTTTCACCACATAACACCATAGATAAAAATATCTTGACCGATCCTAACTATGTGAATTGGTTGAGGAACTTGCAAGTTAGGTTTGTATCGAAAAAGAATTTTGATGTTTTGAATATTTCTGACCTTGGATTGGTTAGTTATAATGAGAAGGCAAAAGATGTCCATAAGGATATTATTTATTTATTTTGTAACAAATTTGGATATTGAGAGTATAATTGTAAGAATAATCTTGCAAGTTTGAAGTAATATGCAAGTACAACACCAAAAGATGTGTATATAATACAGACCTATTTTTTATTGAGTGACTCAAACTCTGATACTTGAGTATTAAATACTACCTATAGATCGCATATTTATAATTCATTACAGCAACTACAGGATATCAAAGGTCTTAAAAGAGGTGACCTTGAGCTTTATGGCATTAGTGGAGAGTCTATTAGTGTAGAGGCTGTAAGAATCTGTATGTTTGATTTGCCTTTAGGCAAAATTTTAGAATTGAAAGACTGTTATTACACACCAAAAGTCATTAGAAATATTATTTTTATATTTTTGTTATTAAAACAAGGTTATGAAATAAGTCTAATAGGAAATGGATGTTCCATTTTTTTCTAATAAATTTTATGGTAATGGTTATATTGATAATAATTTTTTAATTTTTACACTCAATAAAAATATTTTTTATATTGAAAAAAATATGAAAAGAAAGAGAGAAGATGTGAATATCATATATTTCTGGCATTACTGCCTTGATCATATTAGTGAGTCAAGGATAAACAAGTTATACAAAGACAAATTCTTTGACCCATATGATTATGAATTATTGAAAACTTATGAATCTTGTCTCATGGGTAAGATGACCAAGACTTCCTTTTCTGGATATGGAGAGAGGGTGAGTGAGTTGTTAGCCTTAATATATACAGATATATGTGGATCGATGACACCTCAGGCCAGAGGAGGATACTCCTATTTTATCACTTTTACAGATGATTTATCAAGGTTCGGATATGTGTATCTTATGAAACATAAATCTGAAGCTTTGATAAGTTTAAGGAGTATCAAAGTATGGTCAAGAAATAAACTGAAAAAAATATTAAGATTCTTCGATCTGATCGAGGAGGAGAATACTTATCCATTAAATTTCTTAATCATCTTAAAAGTAAAGGTATTCTCTCTGAATGGACCCCTCCTTATATACCTCAGTTAAATAGTATAGTAGAAAGGAGGAATCATACTTTGATGGATATGATGCGATCCATGATGTGCTTCACTGATCTTCCAATATTTTTCTGGAGATATGTCCTAGAGACTGCCGTATATATTTTAAACAGAGTGTCTTCAAAGTCTGTTGCAAGCACACCACATGATATATAGAAGGGAAGGAAGTCTAATCTTAAACATCTTAAGAATTGAGGCTGTCCTGCTTATGTCAAAATTATTTTTGGACATAAGCTTAGTGCTAGATCAGACAAGTGTAGATTTGTAGGATATCCTAAGAAAACTAATGGATACTACTTCTACCACCCTACTGAATAAAAGATATTTATTAGTAGGCACGTCATTTTCTTGAAAAATAAATTCATCCAAGAAGGAGGCAGTGGGAGGAATATTAAACTTATGGAAGTTCAGAATCTACAAACCAATCCAGAATACCTATGGTTAAATCATAAGAAAATCCTCAATCAAAAGTACCCAAGGATGAGGTACATCCACAATACACACCTCCTCTCCGAAGGTCAGATAGAGTGTGTCAAGCACCTCTGAGATATGATTTTATCATTGAGAATGATAGTTCGATCAATATCATTCAGAATGATGATCCACTGACTTATTCGGAAGCTATCATGAGTAGAGACTCAGACAGATGGCTAGAAGCCATGAAATCTGAGATAGACTTGATGTATACCAATCAAGTATAGATCTTAGTTGATGCACCTGAGGGTATGACCCCAATAGGATACAAGTGGGTCTTCAAAAAGAAGATCAGAATAGATGGCCAAATAGAAACCTACAAAGCTAGTTTAGTGGTGAAAGGGTTTCAGACAAAGGCAAGAAATTGACTATGATAAAACCTACTCACCAGTAGTTATGCTCAAGTCCATCAAGATTTTGCTTGCTATAGCGGCATACTATGACTTTGAAATCTGACAGATAGATATCAAGACCGCTTTCCTCAATAGTAATCTAGAGGAAGAGGTCTATATAACTCAGCCAGAGGAATATATCTCAAGTTGGAGGGCAAATCAAGTATGCAAGATAAAGAGATCTATTTATGGATTAAAGCAGACTTCGAGGAGCTGAAACATCCAATTTGAAATGACAGACAAAGAGTTTGGCTATATCAAAAAATAAGAATGAACCATGTGTATATAAGAAGATAAGTGAGAGAGTTATTATCTTCTTGGTTCTGTATGTCGATGACATACTGCTCATTGAGAATGATATCTCAATGATGCAATCGGTCAAGACTTGACTATCGAATAAGTTTTTCATAAAATATTTGGGTGAAGCTGAATGAATAATGTCCTACAAGCCAATTGCATATTGGATATGACAGGATGTTTATTGTAATTTATCTTCCAAACTCATGTAATTGATATTTATGATTAATAAAATAAGATATTTATGTTTCATTATATGCTGCATTTTATTAATTTTAAGATTATAATGAACCTCATAGGTCTGGACAATGGTTTTAGGATCGTGATAAAATCATGCCAGTGAGATCTAATTTCTCGATAGCCTTGATCTAAAATATTCTTAGTCATTGGTATATTGAGATGGAGATCAATGATACTGGAAAGATTAGCATGCCCTATATATGCTCAGAAATGAGGGTGGTTGATCTCACCACTTGTGTGGTGGCACTAATACAAGGATATGGGTGCTCATTAGAGAATGAGTTCACTGAATTGACCTATGAAAGAATATCAGATGGAGTCTTATTTACAAATCAACTGGTGATTCTTTAGTGGAAGTTGTGTAAGTGATCCATAGACCAGAGGTCACTATGATACCTTATGTACATAGATCCATATTTTGGTTCACTACCTAGCTTGATTCTTTGATCCTTGTATGAGATGTTCTGGATATGGTGAAGTCTGCATGAAGGTTGTGAGTGATCAATAAGAGATCACTCACTCCTAATAAGGGGAGCGAACATCCTATGTGATCTCATAGGATGATGATTCTGGAAGTCTTTGGCCAAAGTAGAGTGATAATTAGAAAAATATTTTTAATATATCATCAACTGAATCATCGTCTTCAGATCAAGATACATAAAGATAAGTGATTGAGTTTGATATATTTTTATGCCCATAGCTCATCTAGAATGTTGTTTGATTGAAGGATTGAATTACACAGAAATTTACCACTGAAGGATATTTTGATAATTTTTTATCAAAATTTTAAATCTTCTGAATAATCATGACATATTGCTAGACATCAATTTTGATTTATGGATCCATTAGAATTAAAAGAGTTTAATTCTGGAGTCAATTTGGAAGAGTCCAAATTGATTGGGACTTTTCAGATGACTTACTCTTATTAGATTAGGGTTACGTCGAAAGTCTTGGTCCATTGTTGGCTAGATTTGGAACCTGTTGGTGCAGAATTTCGCTGACATTGGAGAAGCTGGAGTCGAGGGAATCACGTCCACCATCGGGACCTGCAAGGAAAGTCTAAATCAGAGTTGGGGGTGCTCCGACAAGACCCTCCGACACTCAAGTCAGTACTCTGCCTCAACAGAAATGGAGCACTCGAATGGAATTTTAGCAGAGTTTCGAGATAGAGTTTAGAGCTTAGAGAAGAACATATGTGGGGGGCCCTTTATATAGACGAAGAGCATAACTGATCGACAGCGACGTCTGTAACCGCCTAGTAGTGGGCCGTTCGGAGCCACGCGAAGTTTATTGTGGAGAGTAGTGGCGTCAGTGGGCCGTTCAGAGCCACGTGGAGTTTGTTATGGAGAGTGGAGTGGTGTCCATTGTCACGACTTGCCAGAGAGTGGTGGGGCCATGTGGAATCTGTTACAGAGAGTGGAGTGGGGTAGTGGCCATTGTCGTGACTTGCCAGAGAGTTCTAGCCTGACGGCTAAAGCTCGGTTGGGACATCTGATGGAGCGGAATGGCTCTCTATCTCCGCAATGTAAGAGAGGCTCGGATATTTTCAAGGTTGCTGACAAGTCCACTATTGTCGGGTGCCTAGAGCGCTGATGCTGCAGGTGGAAGTCATCTACTGTAGAAGCTCGGACGGGACTTTCTGTTGGGAAAGTCCGATTTCATAAGGAATCTGATAGAGGGTCGACCGATAGTGGACTTCAGATGGCGTTATGGAGGTTCATCTACTGGAGGAGTCTGGAGGATCCTGTGGGAGTCCGATTGGTGTTGTTGAAGTCCGACTGATGCTATTGAAGGTTGATGGTTGGAGAGGTACGGCAGACACTGGAGGTGGTCGGCCGTTGTAGAAATCCAGCTGCTGGAGCCCGTCCGTTGTAGAAGTTCGTTCGGAATCCATCTGCTATTGAAGTTCAGACGGAGTCTGGTTCTTGTAGAAGTCTGGATGGGGACCGCTTATTGAAAAAGCTCGACTGAAGTCCACCTGTAATAGAAGTTTGGAAGGAATTCGTTTACAGTAGAAGCTCGGATGGAATTTGCTTACAGTAGAGATCTGGAGTAGACCACTTGCAGTAGAAGTTTGGAGTAGACTGCTTGCGGTAGAAGTTTGGCTGAAATTTGAGAGGCGATCGACCACCGTAGAAATGTGGATGGAGTCTGGTTACTGTAGAAGTCCTGCTGCTGAAGAAGCTCAGTCATTGACGAAGTCTGGAGGAAGTTTGGAGTAAAGTCAATCGTGGTTGGGAGAAGTCTAGAAGAGATTCGGAGAATAGTCGACCACTGTAGAGAATCAGCTGAAAGTGAAGTTCAGAGAGTGTTTGGAGCAGTCCGGTAGATGAATGGAGAAGCTCATGATTGGAGAGGTCCGGATGGCATTATGAGAGCTCGGACAGTCGGGGTAGTTTCGAAAGACATCGCACAAGGTCGGAAGTCGGAAGAGCCCATGGAGGGTCGGCCTTTCACGAACTTTGGCTGGGGGGTATTTTATACCTAACACCAGTCCCCCTACTTTCGAGTTCGGGTTTCGAATGAAGGAAGTACAGAAAAATTTTCACAGCCGAAGTTGACTCCCTTGATTTTTGCCCTCGATTGTTTCCAGATATTTTGGCGTTTGGCATGCTGGTGCCAGTCTTCCTCCAGCTGAGACTTCTTCGACTGTTGCGGCCGCCGCGGCCGACCTTCTGGGGGTGTCGAGCTCCCCCACTTCTGCCCCAGAGGTCCGAAACCTTTAATTTTGTATTCTTCTTCTTTCTCTTTTTTTTTTGCAACTTTTTCTCATTCTCTTGTACTTAAGAACTACTTAATCAATGAAACCAGATTCTCCTTTACAGAGAGCTCCTTTGTCTTACTCTGTATTTTTTTTCTTCTCTTTTATTTTCTTGCACTAATTTGTGTTGTGGTGCTCTTGTCTTCCAACAATAGTGCCCTGCCGAAGCTCTTCCCCTACCATAGGGGGTTCCTCTGAAGTCGATGATCCGGGACCTCAGAAGGAAAGTTCATCACTTGATGAAGAAATCAAAGAAGTTGGATGACGAAATTCGTCGGCTCAGGAAGAACCATTCAGAAGTCACTGCGGAGGCTACTTGCTTTCGAGACCTCCATAAAAAGGGTCTCATGGACTACACCCGGAGGAAGGCTGACTTCACGACGGAGCTTGAGGAACTCAGGAAACGTGCCAGCGACCGATCTTGGACTCAGGCTTCCAAGATCAGCTCCCTTGAAGTCGAGCTGGCGACCGCATGGGAGAAGATCGGCCAGTTGGAAGGGAGCTCATCCTGGCTCACAACTCAGACCGACTGTGATCGAGACTGGTTGAAGAAGCTTTTCGACCTTCAGAAGTAGCTACAAGACGTCGAGGTGAACTATAACGCCTATCGAGTCGGTCGGTGCGGGCAAGTAGAGGACTACCGAAGGAAGCTCAAGATGGCGACCGACAAAATTGCCTGCTTTCAGAGGCAGTTGTCTAAGAGAGTCCGGTCCACCTCTGCACAAGGCTCCGACGAGCTCCGCTCCTTGAGGGGACCATGGAAGAACTTTCTGTGGCCCTTGGACAGGAGAAGGCCGAACAGCAACGGCTGAAGATTCAACTGGCCTACGAGCAGCAGTCGGTCAAGGATGCCGAGACGAAGTCCGAAGTTCTGAAGAAGAGGCTTCGGGAGTCGGAGGGCGAGAGTCGGTAGTTCCACCAAATGTATCAGAAGATGCTGTTAAGAAAGATAGAACTGGAAGAAGAAGTCGAAAACTTAAAGCAATCCTCGATGATGGCTGGAACCGAGAGTTCAAAGTCTTAAGAAGCCGGGCTTTCTTAGAGCTTCTTTACCTTTTATTCTATATTTTTTTTTTCTTATCATTTTTCTTTTTTGGCCTTCAAAGGCTTTGTAGTGTACACTTTACTAATGAAATGAAAAAGAATTTTCTCATTACCTTGCCCGTTAAGTTATCGATTACTGAATTTTTTTTGTCTTTTGTCTTGTTCGATGTCGACATTGTTTGAAGGTACCTAGTCATCGCTGTGTTGATTCGCTCTCAAGGATTGGAGATTTTTGACAAGGGTTTTATTCCTCGTTGAGATGAGGTCCCTTGAGTCTTGGCCTTCAAAGGCTTTGTAATGCATACTTTACTAATGAAATGAAAAAGAATTTTTCTCATTACCTCATCTATTCTTGCTTTGAGTTGTTGTTTACCGAGCTTCTTTTATCTTTTGTCTTGTTCGATGTCGATGTTGTTTGAAAGTTTCTGATCATCGTCGTATCGATTTGCCCCTTTTGCTCATGATCGAAGGTCTTTTCGAGGCCACTCGAGTTTGACGCTTCCTCTTGGTGCTCGAGCTTGGAGGCCCAAACTTCTCGTTACCTTGAGGAAGTCAATTTTCTCCTGCCGGTGTTGGGTTCTTTCTTGGAGACAGAGGGTTTTTGACAAGAGTCTCCTTCCTCGTTGAGATGAGGTTCCTTGTGTCTTTGATGTAGTTTAATTTTTTCTTATCACTGGTGTGGCTCGTCGCTTTCCCTTTTTCTCTCCCTCTTTTTTTTTATGTTCGAGTGAGGGTTTTCCCTCTGCTCTTAATGGGGTCGTAGGAGTGTAGAGGAGCCATTGAGGAGGCTATTCTTCTCATCCGGTCTTGAATGACCAGGTCTTTATTTGTGTCAAGACGAGGTTCCCCTCCTGTTCCTGACACAGTCAATTTCAGCTCATGTTAGGATGAGGTTGGCTGTGGGGGCACGTAAGGGCCGTTGTAAAGGCCTCTTCCCCATCCGATCTCTAAATAATCGGGCCTTCGACTTTGCTCATGTTAGGATGAGGTTCTCCTCCTATTCCTAACATGGCTGTGGGGGCACATAAGGGCCGTTGTAAGGACCTCTTCCTCCATCCAGTCTTTAAATAATTGAGCCTTCGACTTTTCTCATGTTAGGATAAGGTTCTCCTCCTGTTCTTAACATGGCTGTGGGTGCATATAAGGGCCATTGTAAGGGCCTCTCCCCCATCCGGTCTTTAAATAATCGGGCCTTCGACTTTGCTCATGTTAGGACGAGGTTCTCCTCCTGTTTCTAACATGGCTATGGGGGCACATAAGGGTCGTTGTAAGGGCCTCTTCTCCCATCCGATCTTTAAATAATCGGGCCTTCGACTTTGCTCATGTTAGGACAAGATTCTCCTCCTGTTCCTAACATGGCTGTGGGGCACATAAGGGCCATTGTAAGGGCCTCTCCCCCCATTCGATCTTTACATAATCGAGCCTTCGACTTTGTTCATGTTAGGATGAGGTTCTCCTTCTGTTCCAAACACGCTTAGTTTCGATTGTCGGAAGGAGCTACTCCCTGTCGTTATGAGCTCATGCCAAAAGAAAAGATATGCAAATATGAAAAAAACTTTTATTTAAGGCAGAGTTATTGGTAATACATTCGTAGATTTTTTGAATCCCATAGCTGCGGAAGGTCTGCTCCCCATCGGGGTCCTCCAGAGATGGAGTTGATGATCCCAATTGGAGGCTGATCTTTAGGCTGCTCCTCCCTCCTTGGTAGCTCCGGTTGTGGCAGGGCCCTCGACCGATCTTCTCTACCTTCAAGTCGGTGTCGAATGAATCTGTTGAGCCGACCTTGTCTGATGAGCTCCTCAATCTCATCTCAGAGCTGAATGCACTCCTCTGTGTCATGGCCCTGGTCACGATGATAAAGGTAGAACTTGTTAGGGTTGTGCTTCTCAAAATGTGTGCGTATTCTTTTCGACCTCGGCAGCTGATCCCTGGCCTCCATCAACACTTGGGTTTTCGATGCATTGAGAGGGGCGTAGCTATGAAATCTTCTTGGGGGAGAGCCCCACCGAACTCTGCGGTCCGGGCTTCTCTGCCTACGAGCCCGAGGAGGAGTTTGGGCATGCTTGTGTCTGGAGGGAGTTCGAGAACGTGGTCGAGTTTCACTCGGCCCTTTTTCAGTTGCAGGCTTGCTGGAGTCTCCCGCCTGCCGCTCCTTAGCGGCCTCCTCATTCTTCAGCTTGAAGGCTTCCTCTGCTCGAGCATATCCTTCGGCCCAAGCCAGCAGATCAGCGAAGTCCCTGGGATACTTCTTTTCCAAGAAGAACAGGAGATTGTTCTTTTGAAGATCGCTCTTCAAGGTGGCCATTGCAACCGATTGGTCCAAGTTCCAGACCTCCAATGCGATGATGTTAAAACGGTTGACGTAAGCTCGGATGGATTCTCCCTCCTTTTGCTTGATGTTGATGAGAGACTCTGAACCTCTCCAGGGATGTCGGCTACTGATTGAAATGAGCAACGAACT
>NC_026003.2:69920189-69996351 GCF_000442705.2 Elaeis guineensis
CCGTGAAAGTTATGAAGTAGAAATATCCACCTCTAGCACTGGTGCTCATGGGCCCGCATACATCAGTATGTACTAGGCCCAAGAGCTCAGTAGCTCTCTCACCTTTTCCAGTAAAAGGTGACTTGGTCATTTTACCAAGAAGACAGGACTCACAGGTTGGAAGTGATTCACAATCACTTACTTCGAGGATTCCCTCTTGAGTCAACCTATTTATTCTGTTCTTGTTTATATGACCTAGCCTCTAATGTCATAAGTAGATATCTGACACACTATCTAATCTAGGGTGCTTGCCAGTAGAATAGACTCTTATCAGGCTTGATCTTTTTGGTCTGGCTCTGCACTGATGTCCCAGCCTGAACTTGCACCTTCTTCACTTTCTTCTTCTTATTCTTCTTCCTTTTCTTAAAAGGTCAAGAATCAGAAGACGAACCTCCCACTAAGTTCACCGACTCCTTGTAAAGTTGGTGATCCTTCTCAAAGTTCTGAAGCAACCCCAGTAACCCATGGTAGTTCTCTTCAGGCTTTGTCATTCTATAATGAGTGAGGAATAGGAGATAAGACTTGGGCAGCGAGTTCAATATTGCATCTTTCCCAAAGCTGCTCATGAAAGGAAAAGCCGAGCTTGCTCAATCTTTCCATCAGCTCGATCATGTACAATACATGATCAGTGACAGAGGCACCATCCGGCATTTTGGCGTTGAAGATGGCACAACTAGTCTTGTGCCTCTCCCACGTCATCGGGTGTGCCAAAGGCATCCTCCAACACTTGAAGCTTGTCCTTTGGCTGAGCCGTCTCGAATCTGCGACTGAACTCGTCGCTCCATAGCAGCCAGCATGATACAGCGCACTGTGGTCCGATCACTGAGCCACTTCTGGTAAGTGTCTCTGACTATTCCATGTGCATTGACAGCTGGCTCCTCAGGTGCAGGATCCCATTATCACATATAGGATCCATTCATGCTCCAGGACTATCTTCAACTTTCGGTACCAGCTATCGAAATTAGGTCCCACCAATTTATCATTGTCCAACAATGATCGGAGCGATAGGGAAGTGGCCATATCTGCACAAAAGAAAACCATAACCTAATTAGTAATTGATTCATTAAATCTAAAGATTTGGACTTTAATCAAAAGGTTTCTCCCACTATTTTATTCGAATTGGTAGCCTCTACCTTCAATTTGAGGAATTACCCTAATTCCTTAGCGGGTACTAGAATCCACTTAGACTGCACACAAGCCCAACTTTGGTTGGCCAACTCATGTACATCTAAGGGTAGGTTCATAACCAATTATTTCTCTAAACAATTTATAGTAATTTTAATTTTGCCCCAGAAACCTAATCAGTAGGCTTTGGCCTCCACTGTAAGGATGTAGTTAGGTCCAACCATTAACATGATCATACTTGGTGTATCTAACCAATGAATGATTAAGCCCAACTTTGGTTGGCTCACCTAACCACCATTAGAGAGACACTTCAAGTCGTCATATGATGAGTGATAATTTCATTAGTCAACAACCACCAGGCCTTTGGGTCTACAATGATTATTGAGTTCATGGACTCATTATCAAACACCTTAATGGGAGGTTATGACTCAGTTATCTCCATAACTTTATCATTTTAAGGACCTAATAATTTAGAGGGATTTAAATAATATAGAGGATGAGGTCAGATGAACCAGCTTATCATGATCCTCCCACTGACTTCACCAAGTCAGCTTAAGGGGGACCATTAAAAGGGCTGGTCTAGGAGCACCTAAATCAGTCACACTGATTTACCTAGCTGACATGGGTCAGCTCGAATAGTCAAGTGATCCGATCAAAACATAATTTCACCAAGGGGCCAGGTAAGTTCGATCAGTGGGAGGTCTGCCAAAGCTTGCCTTAGACACCATCATGAATGACCAGGTAAGCGGGGCTCCCAATTAAAAACCACCGGTCTGGTTTACCTTAGACACCAACTAGTTTAATTAGTTTCGATTAGATCAACCTAACAATCGTGCTAGACCGCTTAGCTAAGAATCAAGTCCATTTGGTTCTCGTTAAAGACATGGACTTGACCAACTACAACTATTGTAATTGATCTAGAGAATCCTTGACCTAATCTAAGACAACAATTGATTAGATTTAATCATTCTCTAATTAAGTCCATCATTAATCTAACCATAGGTCTAACCCAATTAATGGACCTAATTTCCACTAACCATTAACCCAATGTGTTATGATTTGTGTCTTATGTTCTTCAATTCACAATCCTAGAACCTATTCAAACAACTTCTTAATTCTTAATTAAGTTTTGGGTTGAGGGTTGGGTTTGGCTTTTCAAAAAATAATTTTCATATTTGTAAAACAATTTTACAATATGATTCTACCAACCATATTGCATGTTTGATTCATAATCAAGATGCAAGTAAAATAAACATGAAACTACTTTAGATCTAATCTAAACAGGTTCATGTAATTGAAATAATTTCAACTTTAAACAATTTCTTTGCACAAAAATTATTAACAAAGAGATTTTATTTCAGATTTAAACATCTTTTAAATCTAATAAATTATAAATTTAATCTAGATCATATCTAACAAATTTATAATTAAAGATAGATCTACACAAACTAGGACAACCTTTGCACTGTAAGGGGTAAACCTTACAGCAGGACAACCTTGCAGTTTGTGATTGATCTAAAATTTTAATTTCAGATTTAATAATCAGATTATAAATTAGATCCAATCTAAAAATAATCTAAGCATATATCAATAATCATGTAATAAAGAACCTGGCTCTGATACCAATTGTAGGAACCAGATCTAGGGTTTCAGGGTTAGATCTTGAAAAAGAGGGTTAGATCTTGAAACTTTTTCAAGATCATACAGCGGAAGACTAAAATAAATCAAAACTTATTTTCTAAGATCTGAAAATCCCTAGATCTAAGATCCTATTACATGATTATTACATGGTATTAAATCAAAAATTAAAATATATAAATATAGCATGAACTACATGTTGATCATATCAACATGTTTCTATACTACATCTAATGTATGTATTAAACAATAGATCAGATCTATTACCTTGCAAGTTAGACGTTCTAACCTTGTTGATCTGGGCTTGAGGATGATGTTGCAAGCCGCACATGCGTCCGGCCTCTAGGAGTCATCCACACGAGCCCACGAATCTCGATCAGAAGTCCTGCTTCAGGAAATCAGCACAGTATGCTAGTACTGCGCTGATCCTTCTTTGATGGTTGATCAGGTGCCTCCTTCTTCTTGATTTGGACTCTTCCAAAGATGAAAAGTAGAAGGAGGAGTTTCAGATCTGAGACGCTCTCAGGAAACTCAAGATGGAAGGAGGAAAGATATGAAAATAAAAACCCTAGAAGAAGACCCTCTTCTTCTTCACGTTTTTCTCTCTAGACACCCAAACTTGCATCTTTTATATATCCACGACCCAAAGGTATTTCTCTTTAATTTTTGGATGGAAGAAAGGTCTCTCAATTATCTATCTCCCCCTAAAATTTCATGAAGAAACTCATCCTATATAGAGAGATATGATAGAGTCCTTGTCTAGGTCAAACACCTAGTCAAGGCTTATCCAAACATGGCAAGTTAAGGGACGCCCAACTCTTGAGCACCTCCTCCATATTTTCATACATGGATCACCAGAAAAGGGTGTACAATGTAAACCCTAAAAGCTACAAAAATTCCAAAAAAAATTTGGATAAATTCGGTGCAAAATTGAAAGAGTTTTGGATTTCTAAAACTCTATCTCATAGAATTCAAAATCCAAACTTATTCCTTTTAGATTTGATCCAAACCACCTTCCATGTAAGAAAGAAGAGAAGAGACCTTTTGTGAACGTGAGAGAGATCTGGGAGAGGGCTTTTTTCGCACAAAATAAGTGGAGATTGGCATTGAATAAGAGAGAGGGCGTGGAGAAGGCTTATGTGGCGCAAGGTGGAATCTTAGTCCTACTAGGATTCTGTCTCATGACTTGTTTTAATTTGGTTTTCCAAACCAAATCAAATCAAAATTAGATCAACCTAATTAAAATAGGTCTTAACCTAATTAAGAACCTAATTTAATCAGATTAAATTAGATTTAAATCTGATTTAATTTTCTAATCAAATTAGAAATTAGATTGACCCAAGTCCTAGTTGAACTAGGACTAGTTTTTCCTTGCACTTGGCTTATCCAATAAACCAATTGGACTTGATCCAATCAAGCCCAAACCAAATCTAATTAAATCATATTTAATTAGACTTAATCTCAGCCCATTGGCTTAATCAAATTAAGCCAATTAGCAATCGAATTGCTAATCGATCCTCCTGCAACACTTGCACTGGGTTAAATGTCAATCATATTGATCATTTAACCCTAGAACAATTCTTAATCGTTGATCAACCATCCGATCGGATCATGAACTCTAATGTGTGCGACCTCATAGGTCCGAACCTAAGCCAGTAGTACAGAAACAAATTTTTATACCAATCGAAGTGACCATCTAGCAATGGTACCCGATGACCGGATAGGTCGAATGTGTAGAACAACATCCTTAGAACCCATACGGATATTGTTTTCATATAATTCATCCCCTTGACCAAAATGATCATAGGACACCCCAGAGCTCAACTGTCAACTCTGATCAGGTTGTCCACATTGTATTTCAAAATATCAAATCCATCTGATGGATTACCCTGGCCAAGGTTTTGCTAAATTGAAATACAGCGACTCATTCTTCTCCAACTCTTGGAGTGGTCAATCCCATCTCGATCACACTCTGACTTCACAAGTACTTGACTGTGCCCAGAAGCCTTCCATCCCTGAATTAGAAATTTAGTTAGTCCAATACCAAAGCACAGTGAGTTGCTTGCAAGTCACTGAGGCGATCTCAGGTCTAAGGGACACTTATACCTATATCCCATCAGAGACATTCTCGACAGCAGAATACTCTGGAGTTGGTCACGTTCAATGATGATGTACCCTTACATCTCACCTGTATGCCATACCAGTGTCTCCACACTCTTTGGTTAAGAGGACAACCAACCCATATGGCCTACAGCGACCTATACTCAATAGAAGCTGTCGTCCTTATTAACAGCTTATCATTTGGTCGTGAACAGTTTTAAGGACTAATCGATAAATCCTCTCTTTATCGAACTTAAATAGTCCTAAGGACTTCATCATAACAACGGAGTTCATTAGAAGATGAAAGCTTATGATGAAAATGCCAAATATATTTTATTTATTAACAAATCAATTATAATACTTGGTTGCTCAACCATCAACAGCTTGACGATTGGCTTTTTGGGACACATTTCCCAACACTATCTTCTTCATCAGTCTTTCGTTCCAGATGAAGAACGCCTCTAAAATCACCTCTAAAAAATCTAAGATCTGGTACTCAACTAGATCAGACCTAGAGCAAGGTCTTCCAATTTATAGATCTCAAATCGGGATATTCTAGATAGGGAAGAAGGTAGATGGAGACAGACCTCACAAATCTGTCCTGATGCAGCCTTTCTTGTGGATCTGTTGATGGAGATCTCTCCTGCACCTCAAACGACTTCAGATCAACTCCAAATCTGAAAGGGACTGGTATCAACCTCTTTACAAGAGATCCTAGGTCCTGGACCTGGAGTTTGGGTGGCTGCAAGAGAGGAGGGGAGCAATCTTGTTGGTGGCTGCAAGGGGGAAGGGGCTAGCGCCTCCTTGCTTTTCTTTCCTTTTATGGACCTGGCGGCAAGAAACCCTAGGGTTTCTTGCTCCTGGGGTGTGGAAGATGGCTGGAGAGAGAGGAAGAAGAGAGAGAGAGATTTGGGAGAAAGAGTTGTCTATTTTTTTGGCTTAATCAAACCTATACAAGTACATGTATATATAAACACCGGGTCAAGTGACCCAAACCCAAAACTTCCTTGACCAACTCTATGGGAGATTAGGTTAACCCAAGCCCATGTACACCCATGACTCGACCTAATCTCACCTCTCCTGGGCCCAGACCTGGCCTATAAAGAGTTGGTCCCTTGAGGCCCACATAACTTAGACCTCAAGAACCCGAAAGGCCCACAGCCTTTCAACCTAGGGCCCAACTAGCCCTAGAGCCTCCATGAAGCCCTCATGAATGATGGACCTTGGCCTTAGCCTTGGTCCCCTGGGCCTTGGGCACACCACCTTGATCATAACAATCTCCACCTTGGTGTCCCAAGGCCTCAACCAGCTCCACTCTATCCTTACGACTGTAGACCCATTTGCAGCCAATGGGCCTCTTCCCCTGTGGCAACTGCACCAATCGCCACGTCTGGTTCTTGTGGAGAGACTGCATCTCCTCGAATATTGCCTGGACCCACCGCTCTCTGTCCTGGCTCTCAATAGCCTCCTGATACGTATATGGGTCTCCATTCACTGTCACCAGGGTATATGACAGCGTCTCCTCGAAGCCATATCGGTCCGGTTGCCTGATGGTCCTCTTGGGCTTGTGTAGGGCAACACCGATATCAGTCTTCGGTCCAGCTCGCACCTGTTGGACCTCTCTGCCTCGATCATCCATCCGAGTCCTCTCCACCTGTGGAGACACCTTAGGTAGGTTCTCCATATGAATCTCATGTCCTCCCGTAGTACCTGCAAGAAGCAAAATAAAAGAGGTAAGCTGTCCAGCAGCGCCCTGCTGGACCTCCTCCTGCTCCTGCTGCTCCTCCATGCCTGCTCGCCTCCGTAGGACTGACTCCTCATCAAAAGTTATATCCTGACTAATGATGACCTTCTTTTTCAAGGGATCCCACAGCCTGTATCCCTTGACTCCTCACGGATAGCCTAAAAACATCGCCTTGCGTGATCTGGCGTCTAGCTTGCTCCGCTCACCAGCTCCAATGTGCACATAGGCCGTGCACCTAAATACCCATAGATGGCCCAGCCCAACTATCCTCCCAGACCACACCTCCTCTGGAAGTCTGCCATCCAATCTGGTGTGAGGTGATCGATTGACCAAGTAACCTGCTGCATCAACTGTGTCAACCCAGAACTCCTTTGGAAGCCCTGCCTGCAGCCTCATGCATCGTGCCTTTTCCAAAAGTATTTTGTTCATCCTCTGGGCCACCCCATTCTACTGTGGAGTCCCCCTAACTAAGAAGTATCTCCTGATCCCACACTCCTCACAGTAGTCCTGGAACTCTCTGCTGGTGTACTCCCCGCCATTGTCTGACCTCAGACACTTCACGCTCCTCCCCTGCTCCTTCTCCACCTCCGCTCTCCAGATCTTGAATATGGTGAAGACCTCTGACTTCTCTCTCATGAAGTAAATCCAGAGTTTCCTTGAGAAATCATCAATCAGGGTCATGAAGTATCTGGCCCCATTCCTAGCTAAAACTGGGGCTGGTCCCCACACATCCATGCGTACTAACTCCAGAGGGGCTGCACTACGGGCTGTACTGATGGTGAACTGAACTCTCCTCTGCTTTCCCATCTGGCAAGGCTCATAGATTTTTTTTGTAGCACCATCCTCCAGATCAGAGATGAGTCCTCTCCTGCTCAACTCCCTCAGCCCCCTGTCACCCATGTGGCCTAGGCGGTAGTGCCACATCCTGTAAGTCCCCTCCTGGTCCTGTGCTGCAGCTACTGCATCAGACTTTTCGGTCACCACAGATCCCTCCATGCGATAGAGGTTATTGTCCAACCTCCTGCCTCTCATCACTACCATAGCTCCATTGGAGATGTTCAGTACTCCGCTTCTAGCCCTACTGCTGAAGCTGTATCCACTGCGCTCTAAGTAGCCTAGTGACACCAGATTCTTTTCTAGCTCTGGGATGTGCTTTACATTTGTCAATGTCCTCACAATTCCATCAAACATCCTCACCCTGACTGTCCCTATCCCAGCCACCTTGCAAGGATGATTGTCGCCTAGAGTCACTGATCCCTCATCTGTCTTGGTGTATGTAGCAAACCAAGACCTATGTGGTGTGTAGTGATGTGAGCACACAGAGTCTAGTGTCCACTCCTCTGTGTACTGCCTGTGACCATCTGATACCACAAGTAGATCATCCTCTACCTGCTGCCCAGCAACTGCACTCACTGATTCTGAGCCACTTCTTTCTCCCTTCTTGCTCTTCCATAGTGGACATTCTCGCTTGAAGTGCCCGAACTCATTGCACTGGAAGTATTTCACCTCTTTCTTTCCCTTCCTGGACTTGGACCACCCCCTGGACTTGCTTCTGCCTCTGCCTCTACCTGTCCTCTCCCCTACTGCCAAACCCTCCTGGGGAGCCTGATCTCTGGTCAACTTTTTCCTCTGCTCATTAGACCTCAGCACCAAGACCATGTCCTCATATTCCAGAGTCTCCTTGCCGTAGAGCAGTGTAGTCACCAAAAAGTCATATGATCTTGGTAGTGAACACAAAAGCAACAGGGACTTGTCCTCCTCATCCAGCTTCACCCCGATATTCATCAACTCCGTGCACAACTAGTCGAACCTCTGAATGTGGCCAATCACATCAGATCCCTCCTGCATCCGAAGACTGTACAACTTCTTCTTCAGCATCAGCTTGTTGCACATATTCTTCCCCATATACATGGTGTGCAACTTTGACCAAAGGCCCTTCGGGGTCTTTTCTTCCAGCACCGAATACAACACCGCATCTGCCAAACATCCTCTGATCACCGAGCATGCTTTCTTCTCCAACGATGCCCACTGTCTATCTATCATTTCCTCAGGCTTCTCATCCAAAGCCTGATCCAGATCTGCTTGCACCAGAAGATCCTCCACCCGAATTTTCCACATGGAAAAATTTTCCTTGCCATCAAACTTCTCGAACTCGACCTTCATATTACTGCCCATGACTGGATCCAAGCCAAACAAGCAATATAAAATCAAGAAGTGTAGAATATACCTTGATGGTACCTTGCTGAAAATTTTTAGCACTTGGGATCTTCAACTTCTCATGCTTGGAACCGCTTCCTCACCACCATGGCTTTGATACCAACTGTTGGAGCACGATCTCGGCTCCTCCCATGAAGACAGACCTTGCAGATCTGTCCTGCTGCAGCCTTTCCTGTAGATCTGTTGATGGAGATCTCACCTGTGCCTCAAACGACCTCAGATCAACTCCAAATCTGAGAGGGACTTGTATCAACCTCTTTACAAGAGATCCCAGGTCCTAGACCTGGAGTTTGGATGGCTGCAAGAGAGGAAGGGAGCAATCTGGTTGGTGGCTGCAAGGGGGAAGGGGCTAGTGCCTCCTTGCTTTTCTTTCCTTTTATGGACCTAGCGGCAAGAAACCCTAGGATTTCTTGCTCCTGGGGCATGGAAGATGGCTGGAGAGAGAGGGAGAAGAGAAAGAGAGACTTGGGAGAAAGAGTTGTCTATTTTCTTGGCTTAATCAAACCTATACAAGTACATGTATATATAAACACCGGGTCAAGTGACCCAAACCCAAAACTTCCTTGACCAACTCTATGGGAGATTAGGTTAACCCAAGCCCATGTACACCCATGACTCAACCTAATCTCTCCTCTCCTGGGCCTAGACCTGGCCCATAAAGAGTTGGTCCCTTGAGGCCCACATAACCTAGACCTCAAGAACCCGAAAGGCCCACAGCCTTTCAACCTAGGGCCCAACTAGCCCTAGAGCCTCCATGAAGCCCTCATGAATGATGGATCTTGGCCTTAGCCTTGGTCCCCTGGGCCTTGGGCACACCACCTAGATCATAACACCTCCTTCAGGGTGGATGGCAAAGCTCGGCACAGGATGGTGTCTGGCACGCCATGGAGCAGCATCATTTTCCGGAAGGCCTCCAGGTGGTCGACTGGGTCTGAGGTCCCGTCATAGCTTTCAAATTGAGGGAGCTTGAAGTTTGGCGGGATCGATTCCTGCATGATCATTTGAGAGAAGGGAGGATCAGTACAGATGTCCTCACCATAAGTGGGAGGAGCGTGGCGGAGTTCCTCGATCCGTCGGTTCATCTCCTGGAGCCTTCGATCCAGAAAATCCTCTCGACTGTGGGTCTTGAGGGTCTTCGGGCAGAATAGAGGTAGAGATCTTTCAGGAGTAGAATCGTGATCAGACTGAGGGCTCTCCACCCTCGGATTCATCTTTCTGAAAAAGATGGGGCGATTGGCCCAAGTGGCCCGCCCTACCATCGGATTTTGAAATTCCGACGATGTTCTCTCCAACCACACCGATGCCTACGGCTGTTATTGCTGTTGCATGGCCTGCATCGCTTCAGCAAGGCCTCTGACCTGCTGAACCAGCAGGTCGAATTGCTCCACGCTGACCGCCATCGTCGGAGGAGGAGGAGGAGCCTGGGAAACTGGAGGTGAGGCCAGAGCCTGAGATCTGGCCGTGGAGGTCGTGGATCGCCTGATGGATGCTTTGCGGGGAGGCATCAGATGAAGATCTAGTAGAGGAAGGAGAAGAGGATGTCGGAGAAGATGATCAAAATCGGTCCCGTTGAGCACTCCTTTAAGAACAAGGGTACCGCGAAGACACAGTTGGCCCTTCCTCTAGCGCCAATTCTGTTGGTGCAGAATTCTATCAAAGTTGGAGAAGCTGGAGCTGGGATGACCGCGGCCACCGTCGGGACCTGCAAAGAAAGTCTAAACCGGAGTTGGGGGTGCTTCGGCATGACCCTCCGATGCTCAAGTCGGTACTCTGCTTCAACAGAAATGGAGTGCTCGAGCAAAAATTTAGGTAGAGTTTCAAGATAGAGTTTTTGAGCTTAGAAAAGAACATATCTGGGGGTCCTTATTTATAGATGGAGGGTGCAACTGATCGACAGCAACGTCTGTAACCATCTGGTAGTGGACCGTTCAGGGCCGTGTGGAGTTTGTTACGGAGATTGTGGTGTCAGGGGTCGTTCAGGGCCACATGGAGCTTGTTGCGGGGGGTGGAGTGGTGTCTGTTGTCGTGACTTGCCAGAGAGTGGTGGAGCTGCGTGGAATCCATTGCAGAGAGTGGAGCAGGGTGGCGGCTCTTATCGTGGCTTGTCAGAGAGTTCGGATCCGTCGGTTGAAGCTTGACTGGGATGCCCAATGAAGCAGAATGGCTCTTCACATCGTCGTTCTTGGAGAGGCTCAGATGTTCCGAGGTCACTGACGTTTCAGGTGGGAGTCGCCTATCGTAGGAGCTTGGATGGAGATTTTCTTTTGACAGAGTCCGGGGAAGTCTGTCTGAGATTTATCTGATGTGGAGGCTCATCCAAAGATCATCCACTGGGGAAGTCCGATTTTATGGGGAGCCTGGTAGGAGGTTGGTCGGCGATGGACTTCGGATAGCGTGGGGGAGGCTCGACAGACATCAGAGGCGATCGGCTATCGCAGGGACCCAGCTGCTGGAGCTCATCTGGAATCCATCCGCTAGAGAAGTTCGGATGGGATCCTGTTCTCCGAGAGGTCGAGAGGGGGATCATCCATTGTAGGAGCTCGGGCGAGGACCAGTTGTCGTGGAAGCTCAGAGTGGTGTCTCGTCGTAGTAGTTCATCCAAAATCTACTCGCTACGGAGTAGCTCGGCTGAAGTCTACCTGTAATAAAAGTTTGGAAGAAATTTATTTATAGTAAAGGCTTGAATGAAATTTGCTTACAGTAGATGTCTGGGATAGCCAGCCTGCGGTAGGAGCTCAAAGTAGACTGCTCGTAGTAGAAGTTCGGTTCTCGTGGGAGCTCCATTAGGATCTAGGAGGTGGTCGACCGTCGTAGAAACTCGAGTGGAGTTTTGTTATCGTAGGAATCACATTGTCGGGGAAGCTTGGATGCTGGCGAAGCCCGAGAGAAGTTCGGGGTAGAAACTCAGGGGGTCGGTTGCTGTAGAAGGTTGGCAAATAGTGAGTCCCAGAGGGCCTTCGGGGCGGCCCGATGGATGAATACAGAAGTTCACTATCGGAGAAGTTTGGATGATCGAGGAGGTTCGGAGAGGCGCCATGTACAAGGTCGGGCACCGGAAGAGCCCTGGAAAGATCGATCCTTTACAAACTTCGGTCGGGGGGGGGGGGAAATTTTATACCCAACAAAAATAAAATTTTAAAATTTTTTTCATTGTTCATCATCATGAAAAAGATCGTGTAGCACCCCTACATTTCATAGGAGATCCCATCGAATGGGAAAATAGAATAGTGAAATCCCGATTTTTCCTATGATCGGATGGCTATGAGGATCTATCCAATCAGATTACTATACTACTCAGATTTAAAATTAACTATTTAGATCTAATCTAAATAATTAAAATTAGATTATATTCAAGAATAAATTCATGTTTAAGCAACCTGGCTCTGATACCACTGTAGGATCTAGCAGGAATTTCATGCATGCATTTCAAAAAATTTTAATGAAAAAATATTAGATTAAACTATTTAATCTATAAATATATGTACAAGATTTGATCTTAAAACTCCTATAATTAGATTTATAATATGAATTTACATACATAATGTTGGGTATAAAATACCCACAGCCGGAACCCTCAGCGGAATCGGCTACAGAACGACTCCGCCCGGACTCCTACGGGAACCGGGCTCCGCCTCCGACATCGGCTACAGAACGGCTCCGCCCGGACTCCTACGGGAGCCGGGCTCCACCTCCGACATCGGCTACAGAACGGCTCCGCCCGGACTCCTACGGGAGTCGGGCTCCACCTCCGACATCGGCTACAGAACGGCTCCGCCCGGACTCCTACGGGAGCCGGGCTCCGCCTCCGACATCGGCTACAGAACGGCTCCGCCCGGACTCCTACGGGAGCCGGGCTCCGCCTTCGACATCGGCTACAGAACGGCTCCGCCCGGACTCCTACGGGAGCCGGGCTCCGCCTCCGACATCAGCTACAGAACGGCTCCGCCCGGACTCCTACGGGAGCCGGGCTCCGCCTCCGACATCAGCTACAGAACGGCTCCTCCCGGACTCCTACGGGAGTCGGGCTTCGCCTCCGACATCAGCTACAGAACGGCTCCGCCCGGACTCCTACGGGAGCCGGGCTCCACCTCCGACATCAGCTACAGAACGGCTCCGCCCGGACTCCTACGGGAGCCGGGCTCCGCCTCCGACATCAACTGCAGCACAGCTCCTCCCGGACTCCTACGGGAGTCGGGTTCCACCTCCGACATCGGCTACAGAACGGCTCCGCCCGGACTCCTACGGGAGCTGGGCTCCGCCTCCGACATCAGCTACAGAACGGCTCCACCCGGACTCCTACGGGAGCCGGGCTCCGCCTCCGACATCAACTGCAGCACAGCTCCTCCCGGACTCCTACGGGAGCCAGGCTTCGCTCTCGGTATCAATTGCTGGTAAGCTCCGTCCGGACTCCCACGGGAGTCGGACTTCACCTTTGACTTTGATTGCAGAGGACTCCGCCCGGACTCCCATGGAAGTCGGGCTCCACCCACGACCCCAACCGACTGGAGGACCCCTTCCGGACCTCTACAGAGGCCGGACTCCGACCGCTGCCAAGCTTCAATCAACAGGTCCGCACCCCCTGGCAGGTCACAATAACAACCATGATCCTGTTCCACTTCCTGTAGTGGATTCCGTGCGGCTCCATCACCCCCTGCGGCAGACCCATTACTCTCTGACAGGCTGTGTCAACGGCCACGATTCTGCTCCACTCCCTGCGGCAGGTGCTACGCGACTCCGCTACTCCCTGACAGCTAGTGGCAACGGATGTCGCTCCACTACCTGCAACTGGCTCTACGTGGCAGGCCGTAACAATAGCCACGTGTCTACTCCACTATCCTTCGCAATCAATTCCCCTGACCATGGGCGGCCCACCACCAGACGGTTACAAACGTCGCCATCAATCCGTTGCCTCCTCCGCCTATAAAAGGGGGACCCAGATACGTTATTCTTTAAGCTCATTTCTTATCTCAAAACTCTGCTAAATTCTCCGTTCGAGCACTCCATTCTTGTTAAGGCAGAGAACTGACTTGAGCGTCGGAGGGTCTTGCCGGAGCAACCCCACCTCCGGTTTAGACTTCCCTTGCAGGTCCCGACGGCGACCGCGGCTTCCCCGACTCCAGCTTCTCCGGCGCAAGCAGATTTTTGCACCAACAGGATTGGCGCTAGAGGAAGGGGCTGTGTCTTCGCAGTACCCTTGTTCTTAAAGGAGCACTCAACGGATCCACTTCCGGCCATCTTTTTCAACGCCCAATCCTCCTTCCCTCATCGGATGCCCTCTCACGAGGTCTCTGCACAACTACCTCCGACTATGGTCGCCGATAAGGGGTGGCCGGATGACCGGTCTCTGTCGGATTCCGTCAATGTCATCTCGGGGGAATCCCGGCGGGAGGCAATCAGCGTGCCAGCTGCATCCCCCAAGCGACAGAAAGTTGAAAAACCCATAACCTTTACTGAAGTGGACACCCAGGGAGTCCAATTCTCTCATAACGATGCGGTCGTAGTTTCCTTGAACATAGCAAATTACGACGTCCGTCGCATTTTCGTCGACAACGGGAGTTCGGCCGACATCCTGTTCTACAATGCCTTTTCCAGAATGGCCACTCTTAGCGGTCATCTGAGACCGATTTGCTCCCCCTTGATAGGGTTCACCGGTGACGTCGTTCCAACGGAGGGAATGATAGCTCTGACTGTGACCACGGGCCAGTATCCAAAGCAGTCCAGAGCTTTGGTGAATTTTCTGGTGGTAAAGGTGCCATCCGCCTACAATGCAATCCTTGGCCGACCCGGCCTCAATGCCCTCAGAGCTGTTGTTTCAACCTATCATTTGAAATTGAAGTTCCCCACCAACCAGGGGATCGGAGAAGTCCGGGGAGACCAAGCCCTGGCCAGACATTGCTACACCATCGCCTTGCAAAGGAGCGATCAAGCAGACCTCTGTTCGGTCGATGGATTGGATGCTCGCGATGACCTCACTGAAGAGAGGGGCAGTCCTATCGAAGACCTAATACCAGTCCCTTTGAATGATGGGAACACGGAGCATGTGGTGTTAATTGGCTCCAACCTGGGGGAGGAGGTGCGGACGCGTCTTGTAGATTTCCTCCGAAGGAATGCGGACGTTTTTGCATGGGTCCCGACGGATATGCCGGGGATCGACACAGAAGTCATGGAACATCATCTGGTGGTCGACCCTAAACATCGGCCTACAAAAGAAAAAATCCGGAGTCATGCCCCAGAGAGGCAGAAGGCGATAGCCGAGGAAGTAGATAAGCTTCTCAAGGCCGGATTTATCAAGGAAGTCAATTATCCTGAGTGGATCTCCAATGTTATTTTGGTCAAGAAAGCAAACGGCAAGTGGAGAATGTGTATTGACTTCAAAAAGCTGAATAAGGCTTGTCCAAAGGACAGCTACCCCCTTCCCAGAATCGACCAACTGGTGGATGCTACCTCAGGCCATGAGCTCCTAACTTTTATGGATGCGTTCTCCGGCTATAACCAGATTAAAATGGCATCGGAAGATGAAGAAAAGACAGCTTTCATCACTAATCACGGTCTTTACTGCTACAGGGTCATGCCGTTCGGCCTCAAGAACGCGGGCGCCACCTATCAACGACTGGTGAACAAAATCTTCAAAGAGCAGATCGGCTGAAACATGGAGGTTTACGTGGACGATATGCTTGTAAAAAGTAGGTCTTCCAGAAATCATGTCGCCGACCTCGAGGAAACCTTTGGCGCTCTTCGAAAGTATAAAATGAAGCTGAACCCGACCAAATGTGCTTTTGGGGTAACTTCAGAAAAGTTCCTGGGCTTCATGGTATCAGGGCGCGGGATTGAGGTCAATCCAGAGAAAATTCGCGCCATCCAAGAGATGACCGCCCCAAGGTCGATCAAGGAGGTTCAGTGCCTCACGGGGAGGATTGCGGCTCTTAATCGCTTTGTCGCGAGGTCGGCCGAATGATGTTTGCCCTTCTTTCAAACCCTCAAGCGGCCGAAGAACTTCTGTTGGACCTCTGAATGTCAACAGGCATTCGAAGAATTAAAAGGCTACCTTAGCTCACCCCCACTGCTGGCGAAGCCCGAACCTGGGGAGGAACTATTTTTGTACCTGACAGTCTCTCCCACAGCCCTCGCAGCTGTCCTTGTCAAAGAAGAAATGAAAGTCCAACGGCCGGTCTACTACATTAGCCATGCGCTGAGGGACGCCGAGACCAGGTATACTAAATTAGAAAAACTGACCTACGCCTTGTTGATTGCAGCTCGGAGACTCCGACCTTACTTTCAAGGGCACACGGTGACGCTACTCACCGATCAACCGATCAAGGCGGTTTTGCACCGAGCTGATACCTCTGGAAGAATGGCAAAATGGGCAATCGAGCTCACAGAATTCGACATCAACTACAAACCTAGACCAGCAATCAAAGCCCAAATATTGGCAGATTTCATAGTAGAGTGCACCATCCCCGAGGAGGCCGAACCTGAGCAAAGCAAAGTTGACGACCTGAAGACTCAACCGAACTCCCCCAACGAAGAAGCCAGTCCCTCCGATTGTTTTTGGACCCTATATGTGGACGGATCTTCCAACATGGCAGGCACGGGTGCAGGCCTGATCTTGGTCAGCCCGGAGGGAGTCATCGCAGAGTACGCTCTGCGTTTCAAGTTCCCCGCAACAAACAATGGAGCGGAATATGAAGCTCTGATTGCAGGATTAAGGGTCGCCAAAGAGCTTGGAATAGGTCAACTTCGGGTGCACAGCGACTCCCAACTTGTGGTGGGGCAAGTCAGCGGGAGCTATGAAGCACGGGAGGACAGTATGGCCAAATATCTTGAGAAAGTGAAGGAGTTCACCCCTACCTTTAGCAGTTTCGATATCAGACAGATTCCAAGGTTGGAGAATACCATAGCCGATCTTCTCTCCAAACTGGCGACATCGGCTCCGGCCGAATTGCCCAAAGGCGTCCTCTTTGAAGTTCTAAAACATCCGAGTACGGAAGAACCGCGGCCCGTAATGGAGATCGACCACGAGCCCAGCTGGGTCGACCCACTGATAACCTATCTTAGGGATGGAATTCTCCCCCAGAGTGCGAAAGAGGCCCGAAAACTCCGAAATCAAGCCTCCCGGTACATCCTTTATGAGGACAAATTATACAAAAGATCATACTCCTTGCCCCTCTTAAGGTGTCTCCGGCCCTCAGAAGCTGACTACGCTTTATGGGAAGTACACGAGGGGGCTTGCGGAAACCATTTGGGTGCCAGATCTTTATCCCACAAGCTACTCCGCCAAGGGTATTACTAGCCCACAATGCATCGTGATTCGATTGAATATGTCAAAAAGTGTGATCGATGCCAGAGATACGCCAACGTCCAGAGACAACCCGCTACCGAGCTCACACCTTTGAGTGCCCCATGGCCTTTTGCACAATGGGGGATGGATATTCTTGGCCCCTTTCCCATGGCGTCTGGGCAAAGGAAGTTCCTCCTTGTAGCGATCGACTACTTCACCAAATGGGTCGAGGCCGAACCACTAGCAAAAATCACAGAAGTGAAAATACAAGATTTCGTTTGGAAGTCAATCGTGTGCAGGTTCGGTCTGCCTAGAACCCTAATCACTGATAACGGACGGTAATTCGCGGGAGCACGATTCGTCTAATTCTGTGAAGATCTAAACATCTCCCACAACTTCACATCAGTAGCCCACCCTCAAGCGAACGGCGAAGCTGAGGTAACTAACAGAACCCTGTTGCAGGGAATTAAGACAAGGCTGGAAAAAGCAAAAGGAACTTGGGCGGACGAGCTTTATCATGTGCTATGGGCGTATCGAACCACCCAGAGGCTACCTACGGGGGAGACCCCCTTTGCTTTAGCCTTCGGTATGGAAGCCGTCATCCCGATCGAGCTTAAACTCCCGTTGGCATGAGTCGTGACATTCGATGAACCCCAAAATGCACAAGGTCTCAGAACCAACCTCGACCTGCTGGAAGAAAGGCGGGAGATTGCTTAGGTTCGAATGGCAGCCCACAGACAGAAAGTTGCCCGATATTACAACGCCCATATGTGCCCCCACAGTCCTGTTAGGGACAGGAGGAGAACCTCGCCCTAACTTGAGCAAAGTCGAAGGCCCGGTTCTTTTAGACCGGATGGGGGGAGAGGCCTTACAACGCCCATATGTGCCTCCACAGCCCTATTAGGGACAGGAGGAGAACCTCGCCCTAACTTGAGCAAAGTCGAAGGCCCGGTTCTTTTAGACCGGATGGAGGGAGAGGCCTTACAATGCCCATATGTGCCCCCACAGCCCTGTTAGGGACAGGAGGAGAACCTCGCCCTAACTTGAGCAAAGTTGAAGGCCCGGTTCTTTTAGACCGGATGGGGGGAGAGGCCTTACAATGCCCATATGTGCCCCCATAGCCCTGTTAGGGACAGGAGGAGAACCTCGCCCTAACTTGAGCAAAGTCGAAGGCCCGGTTCTTTTAGATCGGATGGGGGGAGAGGCCTTACAATGCCCATATGTGCCCCCACAGCCCTGTTAGGGACAGAAGGAGGACCTCGCCCTAACTTGAGCAAAGTCGAAGGCCCGGTTCTTTTAGACCGGATGGGGGGAGAGGCCTTACAACGCCCATATGTGCCCCCACAGCCCTGTTAGGGACAGGAGGAGAACCTCACCCTAACTTGAGCAAAGTCAAAGGCCCGGTTCCTTTAGACCGGACGGGAGGAGAGGCTTTATAACGCCCTAATGTGCCCCCGCAGCCATGTCAAGGATAGGAGGAGAACCTCACCCTGACACGAGCAAAGTCGAAGGCCCGGTTCTTTTAGACCGGGTGGGGTAGAGGCCTTACAGCGCCCTAACGCGCCCCCACAAGCCAGGCTGATAATGAGAGGAAAATCTCACGCCGGCTCGAGCAAAATGAAAGGTCCGGACTCCTACGGGAGCCGGGTTCCGACGCCAAGGAAGGCTTCACCCGAACTCCTACGGGAGCCGGATCCCATCCACGATGCCAAAGAAGGTTTCATCCAGACTCCTACGGGAGCCGGGTTCCGACGCCAAGGAAGGCTTCACCCAGACTCCTACGGGAGCCGAGTTCCATCCATGACACCAAAAAAGGTTTCATCCGGACTCCTACGGGAGCCGGGTTCTGACGTCGAGGAAGACTTCACCCGGACTCCTACGGGAGTTGGGTTCCATCACCGACATCAGCCGCAGGACAGCCCCGCCCGGACTCCTACGGGAGGCGGGCCCCACTGACAACAGCAACTGCCGATAGGCCTTGTCCAGATCCCTACGGGACCCGAACTTTGCCTACGACTTTGATTACAGGAAGACTTCGCCCTGACCCCTACGAGAGCCAGGCTACTCCAACTTCAGGAGGGCTTCTCCGTTCGGACTCCCAAGGGAGCCGAACTTAGCTCCGACTTAAGCATAGAAAAAACCCAAGCAAAAAAGGAAAGCAAACAGTGCCCGAAGGCAACGGAAGCTCGAACCCCCAAATTCAAGCCCTAGGAGGGACTTCGGGCCCAAAGGGCCCCAAGCGAACCTACAACCATCGACGGAATGACAATCGGGTATCTTCGAACGGCGTAAGAACCAAAAAGTAGCTCGGCAAGTGGCAACCCCACATGAACAAAAGAGGTCGTCGACGACCTTGGGACGATGTGATGCAGACGAAGAGAAGGAAAGGAAAATGAAGAAGTTCGACAGACAATTATTTAATGCGAGATGCAGATGAGGTAACAAAATCTCTTTTTCATTTAACAAGAGTATACGTTACAGGACCCGGTGGGTCAGGAAAAAAAGAAGAAGAAGATACACGTCATCGCAAGCCTCGCAAACACGGTTCGGGAAGGGTGCACCGGAGGCCGCTCCGAGCTGCGAGCTCCTCTTCCCATCTCTGTCCTTCTCGATTGCGTTCTCCAGTGCGTGTAACAGCTCTCGCCTCGTCTCGCCTCATTCTGTCTCCGAAGTCCCAACCCTAGCGGGAAAAGGGTGGGATAGATCTCCGGAGGGGGTAAGGGCAATGGCGGCAGTAGCGAAGACCTGTTTCAAGAAGAACCGGAGTCACCTTGGAAGCGGTAGCGACGCCAGAGATGTGCCTCATCTCCGAATGCCCCACGACAGCCGCCACCCAAAATGCTCCGGCAAGGTCGGCATGCGCTACTTCCACCGTCCCCGCAACAAGTTCCACTGCCCCATCGTCGACGCCGACCGCCTCCGGTCCCTAAGCCCCGACGGTGTCAAGGATCCCGTCATGGCTTATGACAGCAGCTCTGCCCTCTTGACCGGTGTCACCCCACCTTGCTACTCTAAAATTTGCGGGCAGAATATCTTCACCGACAGCCCCCATTACTAAACCCTTGTTGTTGAAGGAATTCTTCCCTGAGCCCCCTTTAAAATGACGGAGATTCTCACCGGCCGCCGTTCTCCTCCTCACCTTCCTCCAAGCCCTAAAAATCCCCTCAAGAATAGCCTCCGGGGTAGAAGACATGGTGTGGGAACCCTCAGAGAAGGATTGGAGGGCTGAAGAAAGTAAGGACTGGTGTGAGGGAAGCAAGGCTATCAGGCGAAAGAAGGGTGCCAGGATGAAGCTATGAAAGGACTAGGGGGTTTAAATAGCCGACGGATCCTAGCGCAGTTATGGCGGCGAGTCTTCCTGGGCCAACTGATGGGTGCCACGTGTCGCGCTTATCCCATTCATCGCTATCGAGGGTTGACCGTTCACAAATTCCCGTGGCACGGTGCATGGGGATCGCATTTCGGCAGGGGTTCCGAAAAGACTCTTCAGGTCACCTTCATCGAAAAGCGGGCTCTGACGTACACACATTAAATGCCAAAATATCTGGAGGCGGCAGTGCGCAGGATTCGAAGAGACGGTTTCGACTGTACCCATCTCTCTCTGTACTTCCTTCATTTGGAAGTCAAACTCGAAAGTAGGGGGACTGGTGTTGGGTATAAAATACCCACAGCCGGAACCCTCAGCGGAATCGGCTACAGAACGACTCCGCTCGGACTCCTACGGGAACCGGGCTCCGCCTCCGACATCGGCTACAGAACGGCTCCGCCCGGACTCCTACGGGAGCCGGGCTCCGCCTCCGACATCGGCTACAGAACGGCTCCGCCCGGACTCCTACGGGAGCCGGGCTCCGCCTCCGACATCGGCTACAGAATGGCTCCGCCCGGACTCCTACGGGAGCCGGGCTCCGCCTCCGACATCAGCTACAGAACGGCTTCGCCCGGACTCCTACGGGAGCCGGGCTCCGCCTCCGACATCAGCTACAGAACGGCTCCTCCCGGACTCCTACGGGAGCCGGGCTCCGCCTCTGACATCAGCTACAGAACGGCTCCGCCCGGACTCCTACGGGAGCCGGGCTCCACCTCCGACATCAGCTACAGAATGGCTCCGCCCGGACTCCTACGGGAGCCGGGCTCCGCCTCCGACATCAACTGCAGCATAGCTCCTCCCGGACTCCTACGGGAGTCGGGCTCCGCCTCTGACATCGGCTACAGAACGGCTCCGCCCGGACTCCTACGGGAGTCGGGCTCCGCCTCCGACATCAGCTACAGAACGGCTCCGCCTGGACTCCTACGGAAGCCGGGCTCCGCCTCCGACATCAACTGCAGCACAGCTCCTCCCGGACTCCTACGGGAGCCAGGCTCCGCTCTCGGTATCAATTGCTGGTAAGCTCCGTTCGGACTCCCACGGGAGCCGGACTTCACCTTTGACTTTGATTGCAGAGGACTCCGCCCGGACTCCCACGAAAGTCGGGCTCCACCCACGACCCCAACCGACGGGAGGACCCCTTCCGGACCTCTACAGAGGCCGGACTCCGACCGCTGCCAAGCTTCAATCAACAGGTCCGCGCCCCCTGGCAGGTCACAATAACAACCATGATCCTGTTCCACTTCCTGTAGCAGATTCCGTGTGGCTCCATCACCCCCTGCGGTGGACCCATTACTCTCTGACAGGCTGTGTCAACGGCCACGATTCTGCTCCACTCCCTGCGGCAGGTGCTACGCGACTCCGCTACTCCCTGACAGCTAGCGGCAACGGACGCCGCTCCACTACCTGCAACTGGCTCTACGTGGCAGGCCGTAACAATAGCCACATGTCTACTCCACTGTCCTTCGCAATCAATTCCCCTGACCATGGGCGGCCCACCACCAGACGGTTACAAACGTCGTCATCAATCCGTTGCCTCCTCCACCTATAAAAGGGGGACCCAGATACGTTATTCTTTAAGCTCATTTCTTATCTCAAAACTCTGCTAAATTCTCCGTTCGAGCACTCCATTCTTGTTGAGGCAGAGAACTGACTTGAGCATCGGAGGGTCTTGCCGGAGCAACCCCACCTCCGGTTTAGACTTCCCTTGCATGTCCCGGCGGCGACCGCAGCTTCCCCGACTCCAGCTTCTCCGGCGCAAGCAGATTTTTGCACCAACACATAAAAATTTGAATCTAAAATTATAAATATTTGAACAAGAACAGCAATTAGTGATAGATCTAATCTATCACTTCTAGGGTTCCTAACCCAATATCTGAGTGTGGGTAGTTAAACACCATGATTGAGAATATAGATCTTAAAGTCTTCTATAGTCACTCATAGCCACACAAGCATCCGACCTCTACGGATGGTCCACACGAATCCCTCGGACCGATCTGCCCTCCGCGGGAGTGCTAGCTCGTGCAGTCGGCTTCTGATGGTAGATCTGGCTTGATCTCCTTCTTCGATCACTTTGAATCTTTTTGATATCAAAGATGGAGCAGAAGAAGATGCTGGATGATAGAGAAAACTCTGATGAAGACTCTCTTCTTTATAGTTTTTCTCTCACCCAGAATTCTAGAATAGTTCTAGGTGCTCACCCGAGAGGAGATCGGTCTCCTCTTTTGTTCACGTCAAGGAGGAAAGAAACCCATCCAATCCTCACATCCCAAAGAAGTATTTTTGATCCTTTTTCTCTTTGGCATCTCATGGTAAAAAGCTCTCTTTATTTGATGCATAAAATTATGGTCTTTTTATGGTTGTCACACAAACCAGATAAAACAGGATAAGGGCTAGAGTTTGTTGCAATTAAAACTATTTTAAATTTTAATTTGACTCCAACATTTTCTCACCCTTATATGACTTAAATAGAGACTTATCAGAGAAAATTGGATACAAAAATCAATTGAAAAGACTTCTTTTTCTCATTCACAATAGGCACCTTCAGAAACTACCGATGTGTGGAAGGATATGGATAATGTTTTAAGTTAAAATTCAAGCCAATTTGAATTCAAATCAAAAACAACCAATTTCTATCCTTAATGGGTGGCAAAAAAAAATTATTTTATAGTTTTCTCATATATAAACTCATTTTTTGTGGTAAGAAAAGGCATGAGATAATTTAGGTGGCGCAAGAGATAGAGTCCTATTCATTTGGGACTCTAGGGTTTAACCAATTGGATTTCTTTCAAATCCAATCCAATTAGATCCAAATAAAATATGATGAATCAATTTAATTAGACTCCTATAATCTCAATTAAACTTGATCAAATTAATAAATTAATTGAGCCATAGACCCGATCAAATCAGGATCATTCTCCCTTATCGATTAGGTCATCTCATAACCTAATCAGACTTGACCTAATAGAATCAAATTCAATCATACTTGATCCGGACTTTAATGCTCAATCAAATTAAGCTAATTAGTAGTTTAATCACTAATTAATTCTCCATTAATGATAGAGTCCAAGTCTAGTGGGACTCTTCTCTAGAATCCCTGTCTAGTGGGACTCTTCTCTAGAGTCCCTGTCTAGTGGGACTCTTCAGCAGAGTCTCCATCCAGTGAGACTCTTCATCAAAATCTCTATTGACTGGAACTCTTCAAATTAGCCATGTGATCGAAGAGAAAATTCTAATGTGTGTGACCTTATAGGTTCGAGCCTAAATCGATAGCACAGGAACTGATTCCTGTACCAATCGGAAAATCATCTAGCAATGGTACCCGACATCTGGATAGATCGAAAGTATGCAAAGCAACACCCAAGAACCTATTTGAATAAAGTTACTGTATAATTCATCCCTTTGACCTTGGATGCTAGGATGACTTAGAGTTTAAACTGTCAACTCTTAATGGTACATCCATTATATGTCTCAACCTAATAAATTTTGTGACTCGTCATAAGGATTGTCCTGGCCAAGGTCTTACTAAATTGAAACATAAAGCATTCTCTCCAATCTCTTAGAGTAGTCAATTCTATCTTGACTCATGCACCGACTTCACAAGTACTTGATTGTGCCTAAAAACCTTTCGATCCTGAATTAGAAATTCAGGTAGTCCGGTACCAAAGCACAGTGAGTTGCTTGCAAGTCACTGTGGTGATCTCAGGTCGGAGAGACACTTATACCCATATCCCTTCGGAGTGACTCTTGATAGTAGAGTACTTCGAAGTTGGTCACGTTTAGTGAAATATACTCTTACATTTCACCTGCATACCATATCAATGTCTCCACACTCCTTGGTTAAAGGATAACCAACCTATATGGTACACAACGACCTACACTTGATATGTCTATTATCCTAGTAATAGCATATTATTTGATCGCGAACTCATTTAAGGACTAAATAATAAATTTTCCTTTATCGATTTAAAATAGTCCTAAGGACTTTCATCATAACACAAAAGTTCGATATAGAAGATATACAAGCTCATGATGAAAAATATCAAATAAATATTTTATTAATTAATTCATATATAATTATATCAAATAGCACAACCATCAACAGGCTGACGATTGATTTTGAGATATATTTTCCAATAAACACAACCCACATCATTGAGAATGATGATCCTACGACCTATTCAGAAGCTGTTATGAGTAGTAACTCTAACAAATGGCTCAATGCCATGAAATCCAAAATGGACTCTATGTATGCCACCAAGTATGGACTTTGATTGATGCACCTGAGGGTGTGACCCCAATAGGCTGCAAATGGATCTTCAAAAAGAAGATTGGAGCAGATGGCCAGGTAGAGACCTATAAGATCAGGCTTGTGATAAAATATTTTAGATAAAAATAAGGTGTTGATTATGAAGAAACCTTTTCATCAGTAGCCATGCTCAAGTCTATTCGGATAATACTTGCTATTGCAGCATACCATGACTGTGAGATCAAGCAGATAGATATCAAGAATGCCTTCCTCAATGGAAACCTTGAGGAAGAAGTCTATAAGACTCAGCCAAAGGGATATGTCTCTAATGGGAGAGAAAATCAGGTATGCAAGATGAATAGATCCATTTATGGATTAAAACAAGCATCGAGGAGCTCGAACATCCATTTTGATGAGACAGTCAAATCATTTAGCTTTATCAAAAATATGGATGAATCTTGTATATATAAAAAGACTAATGAGAATACTATTATCTTCCTAGTCTTGTATGTAGATGATATATTGCTCATTAGAAATTATATTTCAATATTGCAATCGGTTAAAACTTGACTATCACAAAAATTTTTCATGAAAGACTTAGGTGAGGCACCCTTTATACTTGGTATAAAGATCTATAGGGATAGATCAAAAAGGATGCTTGGCTTGTTCTAGTCTAGGTACATTGACCTGGTGTTAAAGAGATTCAACATGGAGGGAAGTAAAAGAGGTTACTTGCCCATAGGTCATGGCATACAACACTCTAAGAAGATGTCACCTAAGACACCTGAAGAGAGAAATAGAATGAATTCTATTCTTTATGCTTCAGCTGTAGGATCGATTATGTATGCTATATTATGTACTAGGCCTGATGTAGCTTATGCCTTGGGCATTGTAAGCAGATTTCAGACTGATTCCAGAGAGGATCATTGAAAAGCTGTGAAAAATATACTCAAGTACTTGAGAAGGACTAGAGATATTTTTCTGATATACGATGGATCTGATTTAAAACTAGAAGGTTATACCGATTCTAATTTTCAATCTGATCTGGATGATAGCAAATCGATACTGGGTATGTGTTCGATCTGTATGATGGTGCAGTAAGTTGAAAAAAATTTAAATAGTAAGTGGTTGCTGACTCGATCACTGAGGCTGAGTATATTGTTGCTGAAAGAAGAGTACCCTATAAGCCAATTGTAAGTGTGTTGCGATGAGACTTTCTTTAAAATTTTTCAACTCATGAAATGATATTTATTATTTGAGGCATTGATTCATCAAATTAGCTACATCTTAATATATCTAAGATTATGATGAACTCCAAAGATTAGGATAATGATTTTAAGAGACATGAATGGGTCATGCTAGTGAGACCTAAAATCCTAAAATCCTAACTTAAATATTCTTGATTGTAGGAGCATTGAGTCGGGGATCAATATTCTAGATAGACTGGCACATCCTATGTATACTCAATGGAGAGGATAGCAGATCTCACTAGCCACTTGTGTGAGACACTAATATAAGGATGTGGGTGCTCATTTGAGAAATGAGTCCACTGAATTGACTCGATGAAAGAGAACATCTAATGGAAGCCTTATTTGCATGTCAAAGATGGTTCTCTAAGTGGAAGTTGTGCAAGTGATCCTTAGACCTGAAACCACCATGAAATCTTATGCACATGAATCCATATTTTGGTTCATACTCAGACATGGTATTAAGACATGTACGGGGTGTTCTGGATATGGTGGAGTATGTATGAAGGTTGTGAGTAAGTCAATATGGAATCGATCACTCCTAGTAAAAGGAGATCGCATCCTGTGTATTTCCAATCCTAGATGACTCAAAAAAGTCTTTTGGCCAAAAGTAGGAAGGAGATTAGAAAGAGTTTCTAATGCTTCTTCATTGGAGTCATTATTGGTTAATTAAGAATCGATATGAATATGTGTTTGAGTTTGACATGATTCCATACTCATGAACATATTCAGGGTGCAAGGATGATCGAAGGATTGAATTGCACGATAATTTATCACTGAAGGGTAGATTTGGTTATTTTATCAAATTTTATATTTTTTGGGTAGTCATGATATATTGCTAGATGTCTATCTTGACTTGTAGATTTTTGATCGAATTAAAGAATTTAATTCGATTGCCAATTAGAAATGATTCTAATTATTGAACTCGGGTTAGCTCGATTGGACCAAAATTGATTAGATTGAAATCTAATTAAATTTGGTCAACTTATACCTGGACCTACTACTGATTAGATATGGAATCCAATGGATCATATACATATAGAAATTGGCCAAGGACCCTTTTGAAAAAGGTTGATTGAAATTTTGGATTCAATCAGGGTTCCGGTAAGCATGCTAGCATGTGTGGAAACCCTTGCTCCTTTGGAGACCAATTTGGTCCCATCCCTTGCAAATTAGCTAGCCCAATTTGGTAGATATTTGGGTCAGGTCATATCACCTGGAAGCAGTCCAAATTGTGGCACCACATCTCATGTTAACACCAATTATGAAGAGTCCAAGTTGTGGTCGACTCTTGGTGCAAAACAGGTTCTGCGTACAAGTGTTGGCATGGGCAGAAGAAAAAATATTATTTTTTGTTGGAACTAAATTATGTATGGTAGCTCACATTACCCTCTATCCTCTAATACACATCTCAAAGTATGAGATATATTTTTTCTAAAATTTTTGAGGAAGAAAAAAAATTAGAAAAAGAAGGATGTCTCGCATGTGTGCGCAGAAGCATCACGTCTCTCCATGATTTGGAGAGTCTTTATCCCTATGAAATGCTTTTAGATTGGAACTAGTTTTGGTGATAACATTCTATATTAGATATGATATTTTTGATAATTTGTTTGGAATTTTTTCAGACTTATCTAGATGCCAAACAGATGCCATAAGTTGGTACTGATGCCTGCATGCATGGTGATCAGCACTCGCATGAAGAGGTGCGAGGATAGCATCCTTCCATAAGAATTTTATCACAATTTTTGATTTTTTAGAATTTAGATTGAGTCTCCAATCCACATAGATTTTTGAAAATTTTTTTTTATTTAAGAAGGGATGTGAAAAATATCCCTTCTTTGGTTGCATGCATGCAGACCAGGGTGCTGATCGACGTATCATGGATAAGAGTCCTTCTGCTTGAAGGAACTCTTATCTTTGATAATCAGATCAGATATGCCTTTTGGATAAAGTATGTCCCTCTCTTTTTGTGTCCCTCTGGTGGCTATAAATAGGTCGGGGTGTTGGGTATCCGAGGAATCGAAGAGGGGTTTCCAATTTCTCTCTTGTTACTCTCCTTTCTTTCTTACAACCTATCTTAGTTTTAGGATAAGGCTTTGAGATTTAAGACAAAGCCTTATCTGGTCCTAACAAGGGTTGTAAGGGTCTTAAAGAAGGAGAATCAAAAGTCTAGAGGAGGTTCTAATAGGGTGAGATCAGATTCTTGAAGAAACTTGACCGGTACGAGGCTAATTGAGTTCTAGGGGCTAGAACTCTTGAAGCAAAGTGAAGAAGGAGCGCTGTCTTTGGTTCAATTTCTATGTGGATCACCATTGGAGGGCAGATACTTGGACATCTTATAAAAATTGAGATTAGTGCTATAAGTATTCTTCTTATCCTAATTTATATTTATTATGCTTTGATTATTATAGTCAAGAGTTTCTAGGCATTAGGGCTTCCGGTGCATTGGGTGTTTTGAATGAAAATTTTAAATACCTAACCCTTTCGCTATGCCACCAGAACCCAATAGCTAATTAGATTAGTTCGAATCTTGAATGAAGGTAGCTTAGTGTTTCAAACACTACTAAGGGCCTTCTTTCATGCTAGGTTAATGTTACATTATGAACTATGGCTAGTTTGTTGTGTTACCATAAGGTTTGTCATAAGGATTGATATAACATAATCCTGGTGCATAAAAGATGCTTACGGCAATTTTGGATATACTACTTTATTATGCTAACACAAGGGTAATTATATTCGATTTTGATTATATTGAATGAAAGGTCTTACTTAACTAAAATATTATAGCTTGTTGTGTTAACACAAGGCTAATAATATTTTAGAGGACAAGATAAAATATTGAGAATTGCATGAGATGTAATTGGAAAGAGTTTTCTACCTATGAACTCATAAGGGTTTGTTGTGTTAACATAAGATCATTATGAAAAATTAGGGTCTCAATTTCACTAAGAAAATATAAAATATATCTCATTTACCATAGGAGAGGGCTATGGTATCTGATAAAATAGTGAAAGACATAACTAGTTTTAAAAGTTCGCATCTAGTTATTCATGTCAAACATGAGTGGTCTGCTTATACTATTATTTTATGTAGATTTAAGTCTACATTATGGCTTCTTTATTTTTATCCCATGATATAATAAATAAAACTATGTTGACCGATACAACTATATGGATTGGTTGAGGAACTTACAAATTAGGTTTATATCAGAAAAGAACTCTAATATTCTGGATATTTCTGATCCTAGATTGGTCAGTAATAATGAGAAGGTAATGATGTCCGTATGGATATTATTTGTGGCAAATTTGAAAATTAGGAGTATAATTATAAGAATAATCTTGTAAGATTGAAGTAGGGTGCAAGTGTAACACCAAAAAGAGTGTATATGATACAAATTTATTTTTCAATTACGTGATTCAGACTCTGATATTTGGATATAGGATACCACCTGTGGATCGTACTTTTGTAGTTCATTACTGGAACTACAGAATATCAAAGATCTAAAAAGAGGTAACCTCGAGCTTTATGGTGCAAGTGGAGAGTCCATTAGCGCAGAGGCTGTGGGAACCTGTATGCTTGATTTATCTTCGGGCAAAACTTTAGAATTAAAAGACTGTTATTCATGCTAAAGGTCATTAGAAATATTATTTTTATACCTTTGTTATTAAAACAAGGTTATGAAATAAAGCTAATGGAAAATGGATACTCCCTTTTTTTTTCTAATGAATTTTATGGCAGTAGTTATATTGATAACAATCTTTTAATTCTTGCACTCAATAAAATATTTTTTATATTGAAAGAAATATGAAAAGAAAGAGAGAAAATGTAAATGTCACATATCTCTGGCATTGTCACCTTGGTCATATTAGTGAGTCAAAGATAAACAAGTTATACAAAAAAGAATTCTTTGACCCAAATGATTATAAATCATTGGAAACTTATAAATCTTGTCTCATGGGTAAGATGACCAAGACTCTATTTTCTGGATATGGAGAGAGGACAAGTGAGTAGTTAGCTCTAGTACATATAGATGTATATGGACTGATAACAACTCAGGCCAGAAGAAGATACTCCAATCTTTACAGATGATTTATTAAGGTTTGGATATGTGTATCTTATGAAACATAAATTCGAAGCTTTTGATAAGTTCAAGGAGTACCAAGGTATGGTCGAGAAATAAATTGAAAAAAAAGTATCAAGCTTCTTCGATCTAATCGAGGAGGAGAATACTTATCCATTGAATTTCTTGATCATATTAAAAGTAAAGGTATTCTCTCTGAATGGATCTCTCCTAATACGCCTCAGTTAAATGGTGTAGCAGAAAGAAGAAATCGTACTGTGATGGATATGATACAGTCCATAATATGCTTCATTGATCTCCCAATATCTTTCTAGGGATAATGCCCTAGAGACTACCACATATATATTAAACAGAATGCCTTCAAAGTCTGTTGCAAGCACTTCATATAAGATATGGAATGGAAGGAAGCCTAATCTTAAACATCTTAAGATTTTGGACTGTCTCACTTATGTCAAAAATATTTTTGTACATAAGCTTAATGCTAGATCAGATAAGTGTAGGTTTGTAGAGTATCTTAATGAAATTAATAGATATTATTTCAACCACCCTACTAAATAAAAGGTGTTTGTTAGTAGGCATGCCACTTTCTTGAAATATGAATTTATCCAAGAAGGAGGCAGTGGGAGGAATATTGAATTTATGAAAGTTCATGATCTACAAACCGATCTAGAAATATTAGTGGTTGGACCATAAGAAGATCCTCAATCAAAAGTACCCAAGGATGAGGTACATCCACTATACACACCTCCTCTTCGAAGGTCAGATAGAGTACGTCAAGCATCTTTGAGATATAATTTTATCATTAAGAATAACAATTCTATCAACATCATTTAGAATATTGATCCACTGACCTATTCGAAAGCTGTCATGAATAGAGACTCAAACAGATAACTGAAAGCTATGAAATCTGAGATGGACTCGATGAATACCAACCAAGTGTAGACCTTGGTTGATGCACCTGAGGGTGTGACCCCAATAGGGTGCAAGTGGATCTTCAAAAGGAAGATCAAAGTAGATGGCCAAGTAGAAACCTACAAAGTTAGGTTAGTGGCGAAGGGTTTCAGTCAAAGGCAAGGAATTGACTATGATGAAACCTTCTCACTAGTGGCTATGCTCAAGTCCGTCTGGATTTTGCTTGCTATAGCAGCATACTACAATTATGAAATCTGGTAGATGGATGTCAAGACCGATTTTCAATGGTAATCTAGAGGAAGAGGTCTATATGACTCAGCCAGAGAAATTTATCTCAAGTGGGAGAGCAAATCAAGTATGCAGGCTAACGAGATCCATCTATGGATCGAAGTAGATTTTGAGAAGCTGGAACATCCGATTTGATATGACAGTCAAAGAGTTTGGCTTTATCAAAAATACGGATAAACCATGTGTATATAAGAAGACAAGTGGGAGTGTTATTATCTTCTTGGTTCTGTATGTCGGTGACATACTGCTCATTGGGAATGATATCCCAATGATGCAATCAGTCAAAACTTGGCTATCAAATAAGTTTTCCATAAAAGACTAAGGTGAAGCATCCTATATACTGGGTATAAAGATCTATAAAGATAGATCTAAAAGGATGTTAGGCTTATCCCAGTCATGGTACATAGACTTCATATTAAAGAGATTTAATATGGAGGCAAGTAAGAAAGGTTACTTGTCTATAAGTTATGGTATACGCCTCTCTAAGAAAATATGTCTTAAAGATACCAGAAGAGAGGAAAAGGATGAATGAAATCTCTTATGCTTCGGCTGTGGGATCAATTATGTATGCCATGCTATGTACCAAACGTGATGTAGCTTATGCTTTGGGCATAGCTAGTAGATTTTAGGCTGATCTAAGGAAGGATCATTGAAAAATAGATGATAGCAAGTCAATATCAGGGTATATATTTATCCTAATTAATAGGGCAATGAGTTGGAAGAGTTCCAAACAGCAAATAGTAGCTGACTCAACTACTGAGCCAGAGTATGTTGCTGCTAGTGAAGCCATTAAGGAAGCTATCTGGATGAAGAAACTCATCATGGATTTAAGAGTTGTTCTTAAGATTGAAGGACCGGTGTCTCTCTATTTTCATAACACTGGGACCATTATTCAAAATAAAGAACCTAGGTCTCATAATAGATCCAAGCACATCTTTAGACGTTTTCATCTCGTTAAAGATATGATGTTGTCTTTGAATGAGTAGACAGAAAGAACAATATAGCAGATCTATTCATTAAGGCCATACCATAGTAGCTATATGATCGCCATCTTAATTGTATTAAGATACAAAGGCGATTGGCTTTAGTGCAAGTGGGAGATTGAAAAAAGAGTGCCCTATAAGCCAATCGTAAGTGTGTTGCAATGAGACTTTCTTTAAAATTTTCCAACTCATGAAACGACATTTATTATTTGAGGTATTGATTCATCATATTAGCTGCATCTTAATATATCTAAGATTATGATGAACCTCAAAGATTAGGATAATAGTTTTAGGAGATATGAATGGGTCATGCTAGTGAGACCTAAAATTCTAAAATTCTAATCTTAAATATTCCTGATCGTAGGAGCATTGAGTGGGGATCAATGTTCCAGATAGACTGATACATCCTATGTATGCTCAATGGAGAGGGTGGCAGATCTCACTAGCCACTTGTGTGAGACACTAATACAAAGATGTGGGTGCTCATTTGAGAAATGAGTCTACTGAATTGACTTGATGAAAGAGAACATCTAATGGAAGCCTTATTTGCATGTCAAAGATGGTTCTCTAAGTGGGTGTTGTGCAAGTGATCCTTAGACCTGAAACCACCATGGAATCTTGTGCACATGAACCCATATTTTGGTTCATACCTAGGCATGGCATTAAGACATGTACGGGATGTTCTGGATATGGTGGAGTGTGTATGAAGGTTGTGAGTAAGTCAATATGGAATCGATCACTCCTAGTAAGAGGAGATCGCATCCTATGTATTCTCAATCCTAGATGACTCAGAAAAGTTTTTTGGCCAAAAGCAGGAAGGAGATTAGAAAGAGTTTCTAATGCTTCTTTATTAGAGTCATTATTGGTTAATTGAGAATCAATATGAATATGTGTTTGAGTTTGATATGATTCCATACTCATGAACATATTCAGGGTGCAAGGATGATCGAAGGATTGAATTGGACGGTAATTTACCACTGAAGGGTAGATTTGGTATTTTCATCAAATTCCACATCTTCTGGGTAGTCATGATACATTGCAAGATGTCAATCTTGACTTGTAGGTTTTTGACCAAATTAAAGATTTAATTCGATTGCCAATTAGAAATGATTCTAATTATTGAACTCGGGTTAGCTCGATTGGACCAAAATCGATTAGATTGAAATTTAATCAAATTTGGTCAACTTATACTTGGACCTACTATCAGCAAGATGTGAAACCCAATAGATCACACACATTTAAAAATTGGCCAAGGACCCTTTTGAAAAAGGTTGATTGGAATTTTGGATTCAATCAGGGTTCCGGTAAGCATGCTATCACGTGTGGAAACCCTTGCTCCTTTAGAGACCAATTTGGTCCCATCCCTTGCTAATTAGCTAGTCCAATTTGGTAGATATTTAGGTCAGGTCATATCACCTAGAAGCAGCCCAAATTGGGGCACCACATCCCATGTTAACACCAATTATGAAGAGTCCAAGTTGTGGTGGACTTTTGGTGCAAAACAGGTTCTGTGTACAAGTATTGGCGTGGGCAGAAGAAAAAATATTATTTTTTATGAGACTAAAATTATGTGTGATAGCTCACATCACTCTCCATCCTCTGGTACATATCTCAAAGTATGAGATATATTTTTTCTAAAATTTTTGAGGAAGAGAAAAAATTAAAAAAAGAAGGATGTCTCATGTGTACGCGCAGAATCGTCGAGTCTCTCTATGATTTGGAGAGTCTTTATCCCTACCAAATGCTTTCAGATTAGAACTAGGTTTGGCAATAACATTCTACATTAGATAAGATATTTTTGATAATTTTTTTTGAAATTTTTTCACACTTATCTAGATGCCAAACGGATGCCATAAGTCGGTCTTGATGCCTGCGCACGTGGTGATCTGCACTCGCGTGAAGAGGTGCGAGGATATCATCCTTCCATGAGAATTTTATTACTATTTTTGATTTTATGGAATTCAGATTGAATCTCCAATCCACATAAATTTTTGAGAATTTTTTTTGATTTGAAAAGGGATGTGAAAAACATCCCTTCTTTGGTTGCATGCGCGCAGACCAGGGTGCTGATCGACGTATCATGGATAAGAGTCCTTCTGCTTGAAGGAACTCTTGTCTTTGATAATCAGATCAGATATGCCTTTTGGATAAGGCATGTTCCTCTCTTTTGGTATCCCTCTGGTGGCTATAAATAGATCGGGGTGCTGGGTATCCAAGGAATCGAAGAGGGGTTTCCAATTTCTCTCCTGTTGCTCTCCTTTCTTTCTTACAACCTATCTTTGTTTTAGGACAAGGCTTTGGGATTTAAGACAAAGCCTTATCTGATCCTAACAAGAGTTGTAAGGGTCTTAAAGAAGGAGAATCAGAAGTCCAGAGGAGGTTCTAAGTGGATGAGATCAGGTTCTTGAAGAAACATGACCGGCACGAGGCTAGTCAAGTTCTAGAGGCTAGAACTCTTGAAGCAAGGTGAAGAAGGAGTGCTGTCTTTAGTTCAATTTTCGTGTGGATCACCATTGGAGGGCGGATACTTGGACACCTTATGAAAATTGAGATTAGCGCTACAAGTATTCTTCTTATCCTAATTTATATTTATTATGCTTTGATTATTATAGTCAAGAGTTTCTGGACATTAGGGCTTCCGGTGCATTGGGTGTTTTGAATGAAAATTTTAAACACCTAACCCTTTCGCTGTGCCACCAAAACCCAATAGCTGCAAGTGAGGCTACTAAGGAGGCCGTCTGAATGAAGAAATTCGTCACAAAGTTAGATGTGGTTTCAAAAATTGAACGATCAGTACCCTTTTATTGTGATAATATTGAGACAGTTGCTCAAGCCAAAGAACCAAGGTCTCACCATAAATTCAAGCACATCCTAAGATGGTTCCACCTCGTTAGGGAGATAATCAAAAAATGCGATGTGATCATGGAGTGAGTTAACACCAAGACAATATAGCGGACCTGTTCACTAAAACCTTGTCAATACAGCAGTTTGATTGCCATCTTGATAGCATGGGTATTAAGTATAGGGGTGATTGGCTTTAAGTGCAAGTGGAAGATTGAAAGAATAATACCCTACAAGCCAATCGTATATAGGATGTGATAGAGTATTTATTGTAATTTATCTTTAAGACTCATATAATTGATATTTATGATTAATAAAATAAGATATTTTTGTTTCATTATATGCTGCATCTTATTAATTTTAAGATTATAATGAAACCCATAGGTCTGGACAATAGTTTTAGGATCACGATGAGATCATGCCAGTGAGACCTAATTCCTTGATAGTCCTGATCTAAAATATTTTTAGACATTGGTACGTTGAAACGGGGATCAATGATATTGAAAAGATTGGTATGTCCTATGTATGCTCAGAAATGAGGGTGGTTGATCTCACAACCACTTGTGTGGTGACACTAATACAAGAATATGGGTGCTCATTAAAAAATGAGTTTGTTAAATTAACCTATGAGAGAATATCAGATGAAGTCTTATTTACATATCAACTGTGATTCTTTAGTTGGAGTTGTGTAAGTGATCCTTAGACTTGAGGTCACCATGGTACCTTATGTACATGGATCCATATTTTGGTTCACTATCTAGCTTGATTCTTTGATCCTTGTGTGGGATGTTCTGAATATGGTGAAGTGTGAATGAAGGTTGTGAGTGATCAATAAGAGATCAGTCACTCCTAACAAGGAGAGCAAATATCCTATGTGATCTCATAAGATACTGATTCTGGAAGTCTTTGGCCAAAGTAGGGTGATAATTAGAAAAAAGTTTTTAATATATCATCAACTAAATCATCATCTTCAGATCGAGATATATAAAGATAAGTGATTGAGTTTGATATATTTTTATACCCACAGCTCATCTGAAATGTTGTTTGACTGAATGATTGAATTACATGAAAATTTACCACTGAAGGATATTTTGATAATTTTTTATCAAAATTTTAAATCTTTCAGATAGTCATGACATGTTGCTAAATATCAATCTTGACTTATAGATTTGTTAAAATTTAAAGAGTTTAATTTTGGAGTCAATTTGGAAGAGTCCAAGTTGATTGGGACTCTTTGGGTGACCTAATCTTATCGGATTAGGATTACGTCGAAAGTCTTGATCCATTGCTGGCTAGATTTGAACCCAATGGGTCACACACTTTAAAATTTAGCCTTGATCTGATCTAATTAAAGTTTATTATAAATTCTATGGATTAATTTGATATGCTAGCATATTGTATTAACCCAAGTTCTCAAATTGGTTTAGATCAAATTGTTTGAGCTAACCTAGACCAATTGACTTGATCTAATGGGATTGGGTCAATTTGGATTGGGTCCTTATCCAACTTGAAAGCATTTCAAGTGGAGAAGAGGTCCTCCATGTCCATAGAAGTCACAGCCAAAAATAAATGCCACCCATCTTAAATTGGCATGAGTAGTGGAGAGTCCTTCTTAATGAAGGCTCTTAACTATTACGCATTATCTTAAATTCCCGATCAGTTCTCCTATGATTTGATGCCAAATTTAATTCAAATTTTTATGAAACATAGAAAACTAAGAGTGCTTCTACTTTAAGTATTTAAATCATCAAAAATTTACTTAGTGAATTTATTTGGTGTGTGAGAAGTTGGAGTGCCAAAAGTTGGTGCCCCATGGTCTCATGTGACATCCCTTGGTCCCCTATTTATAGGGGATGCCTCAGATGGTTTCTTATAGTGATTTTTAGTTGAGACTAATAGGATGGATGTGGTAAATATAATAAAAAATTTGAAAAAATTTTGAAAAAAAAAAAGAAATTTTGAGTGGCAAAATTTGCTACAAAGGTGGTGAGATTTTCAGCAAGTGTTGCTTGAGTGCCCTAAGATTTGGGTTTTTCATGTGTTGAAGCTAAAAATCAAATCCTAGGTTGTATAAATCTAAAGAGTGTCTTTTTGGTATCATTCTGGTGGTGAGATCGAAAGCAATTAGACTTTGGTGCGATCATGATGCAAGTTCGAAGCCGACAATATTCTAGAAAAGACAAGGCTACGATAGCGCACCAGTTGGGAAGAACTTTGGCCAACTTCCGTATGGATCACCATTGTAGGACTTCTACTTTAGGGTCTTATGAAGAACATGAATATGCCATTTTTTTATATTGATTAAAGTATAATTTTCTATCTCTTTGCATACTTGAATCTACTTTGATCGTGATCGGCAAAGTGATTCTAGGATTTTGGATTTGGCTCGATAGTTTTATTTGATAAGACTATTGATTTGTTTGTTTTAAAATTTTTAAAAATTACTTTCTGCTGCATGATCGAAATCTAATAGAAGCATCCTATATACTAGGTATAAAGATCTATAGAGATACATCTAAAAGGATGTTTGGCTTATCTCAGTCACGGTATATAGATCTCATATTAAAGATATTTAATATGGAGGCATGTAAGAGAGGTTACCTGTCTGTAAGTCATGGTATACGTCTCTCTAAGAAAATATATCCTAAGACACTAGAAAAGAGGAAGAGGATGAATGAAATCCCTTATGCTTCGACAGTGGAATCTATTATGTATGCCATGATATGTACCAAGCTTGATGTATCTTATGCTTCGGACGTAGCTAGTAGATTTTAGGCTGATCTAGAGGAAGATCATTGAAAAGCTGTAAAAAAATATTTTGAAGTACTTAAGAAAGATTAAAGATATTTTTTCTCATATGTGAAGAAAGATCAGAGTTAAAACTAGAGGGATACACAGATTCTAATTTTCAATCTAATCAGATGATAGCAAGTCAATATCAGGATACGTATTTATCCTAAATAGTGGGACAGTGAGTTGGAAGAGTTTCAAGCAGCAAATAGTAGCTGACTCAACCATTGAGGTAGAGTACATCACTACTAGTGAAGCTGTTTAAGAAAGCTATCTGGATGAAGAAATGCACCATGGATTTAGGAGTCGTTCTTGAGATTGAAGGACCGATGCTATTCTATTGTGATAATACTGGAGCCATTATTCAAGCTAAAAAACTTAGATCTCATCAAAGATTCAAGCACATCCTCAGATGCTTCAATCTCATTCGAAAAATAATAAAAAAATGAGATGTTATCCTTGAATGAGTAGATACAAAGAATAATATAGCAGACCCATTCACTAAAGCTATATCACAACAGCTATTTGATCGCCACCTTGATTGTATGGGATTAAGATACAAAGGTGATTGACTTTAGTGTAAGTAGGAGATCGAAAGAAGAGTGTCCTATAAGCCAATCGCGAGTATGTTGCGATGAAACTTTTTTTTATAATTTTTCAAGTCATATAATAATATTTATTATTTGATAATAAAATGAGGTATTGATTTATCATATTAGCTACATCTTATTATGTCTATGATTATGATGAATCTCAAAGATTAGGACAATAATTTTTGGAGATATGAATGGTCATGCTAGCGAGATCTAAAATCCTAAAATTTTAATCTTAAACATTCCTAGTCGTAGAAATATTGAGTCGAAGATCAATATTTTGGATTGACTAGCACATCCTGTGTATGCTCGATGGAGAGAGTGGTAGATCTCACTAGCTACTTGTGTATTGGACACTAATACAAGGATGTAGGTGCTCATTTAAAAAATGAGTCCACTGAATTGACTTGATGAAAGAGAATATTTTATGAATGTCTTATTCGTATGTCAAAGATGATTCTCTAAGTGAGAGTTGTGCAAGTAATCCTTAGACCTGAGATCTGTTGGAAAATATGTTCCAAAGCCAATCACTAGACGATTGTGCTTATCTTGTAAATTGTATATAAATTTTTATTAATAAAAATTATTTAATATTTTCATTAAAAATTGACCATCTTTGAACTTCTGTGTTGTAATGAAGTCCTTAGGACTATATATTAATCAACAAAGGAGAATTTGTCATTAAGTCCTTAAAATATTTGCAACCAAACGATATGCTATTACTAGGATGATAGAGATATCAAGTGTAGGTCATTGTGTGCCATATGAGTTGGTTATTTTCTTAATCAAAGAGTGTAGAGACACTATTATGGCATGCAGATGGAATGTAGGAGTACATTCGCATTGAATGTGATAATGTGTCGAGCACTCTGCTGTCAAGAGTAGCTCGTGAAGGGTATTGGTATAAGTGTCCCTCCGATCTGAGACCACCATGGTGACTTATAAGCAACTCATTGTACTTTAATATCAGACCATCTGAGTTTCTAACTTAGTAACAGAAGAATACTGGGTGCAGTCAAGTACTTATCAAGTCAGTGTATGTGTCAAGATGGAATTAACCCCTCTGAATTGTAGGAGATATGCATCAGTGTATTTCAATTCAGCAAATTCTTGGTCATGGTAATCCATAAGATAGATTTAAAATATTGAAATATAATGTGATTGACTTAATTAGGATTGACAGTTAAATCCTAGGTCACCTTGAGCATTTAGATCAAAGAGATGAATTATACGGTAACCATATATTAGTAGGTTCTAGAAGGTTGCTTTGCAACACTTCGACCTATCTGATCGTCGGATCATCATTGCTAGATGGTTACATCGATTGGTATAGAAAGTTATTTTTATGCTATCAGCTTAGGTTCGGACCTATGAGATCACACGTATTAGAAGATTTGATCAAATCTGTGGCTGAAGAGTCCAATTGGATTGTGACTCTGGTGAAGAGTCTTACTTGGACTAGGACTCTGTGGGAGAGTCCCACTGGGACTGAGACTCTATCATTTATGGAGAACTAATTAGTAATTAGATTATAAATTGACTCAATTTCATTGAGTAAAGAGCTTTGGAATAAGTCTAATTGAATTAGATTCAGTTTGACTCAGATTGGGATTGATATGATCAAATCCGATTACAAGAAAAATTTGATCCTGATTCGATCAAGATTTGGACTCAACTAATTCTTAATTGGGTTAGAAATTTAATGGGATATTTAGATTCTTAATTAGATTAGGTTCATTTTTATCAGTGGTTTCAATCCAAATTTGATTTGAATTAGCATTGAATTAGAAATAAAGAGTCCAAGTTAGACTAGGACTCTATCCTTATCTTTTGCGCTACATCTGGATCCATACCAATTTCTCCATGTCTAATTAGATTTGGGTTGTGATTTTTGGCATCATGAGAGAGGATCTAATAAGGATGGTCGGCTATAGCTGATGAGTCATAATATTATTTTTTGCCTATTTCGAATATGATCCAAATTAGAGATAAGATACAGACTAGGAAAGAAATTTTTCGTATATGGTATATTATTAGAGCCATATTATTTTTTTCTTATTTTTCTTAAAGAATCCTTTGGTATGTGAGACTTTAAATTTCTTCTCCAAATCTTAATGATTTTTTTGGAATTTTGAAGATGCCAAAAGGGGGTTTTGGCATTGATTCATGGCACCCTTTCTTGGAAAGTCATAATTCATAGTCTATAAAAAAGGGACCTCACTCTTGGACGTCCCATGATCAATTCTCTTATAAAGAGAAAAATAATTTTTATAGAGAGAAAATAATTTTTTTCTAATTTATTTCCTTCTCCCAAACCCTTAGAACTAAAAACTTGAAATTCAGATTTTTGCATACACCCCAAGAGAGAGGACCCTCCTTTCTATTTTTTACATCATAAACCATGCCCAAACTTCTATCACATGAAGAGCTCTCTTTTGGCATCTTACACACAAAAAGAAAACCATAAAAGCCTCTTTTATAGGTATGTAAAGAGGTGGGGTGAAGAGTCCTAATGATCTTGGACTCTTACGGGATTATGCCTTCTTTCACAATTGCACACCCTAAAACTCACCAAAAAAATATGGGACATCTATTTGAAAGAAAAACCGTCTTTTTCCTGTGTAGGATCTTCCAGATTTCATTGAATCTGGGGCAGAATAAATTAAAAATTTTTATCCTACACTATTTTAGATCTAATATTTATTAGATCTAATTTTATTATATGATATTTAAAATCTAAAATTAAATCTAAAAGTATGAGAAATATAGACATACCTTAAGGGTAATCTAATTACCCTGTAGATGATCGCAGCACTGCCTGAGGTTCTAATGTAGCCACGCAAGTGCCTGGTCTCTACTAGTATCTACTCAGGTAAGATCTAGAACATCTTCTCCTCATGATTCTACACTCCAAAAATCAGATCAATATCTGATTTGAAAGTACTTCAGAACTCCTTCTAAAGTTGGAGCAGCAGCCTATCGAAGATGTCCTGTAGCCTTCTGTTCCAGGTGTCACCATGCCTTGTACCTTTGCCAGATGAAAGTCCAACTTCTTGGACATGAAGACGGGAGAAAGGAGAGCAGGGAGAATGTGGAGAAGAGGGGAGGGGGTGGCAGCTAATGGGTCTTTTGCATAAAATAAGTTCTATCTCGAAACCCTAGGTGTAGCAGGGTTTATATATATCCTGTATGCTGCGCAGTGCCACATCATTCGACCAATCAAAAAATTTTAATAAATTCTGAAAAAAATTTGATTGGTGAAGTGATATCATCTGATCACATCAGATAAGAATCTCCATACTCTTTCCTATGTTGGCATCAACATTGGATAAGCACAAATAAGGTGGCGCCAAAGAGTCCAAGTTTATCAGGACTCTTTGGTTCTTATCCATTTGGGGTGCCCACTTAAATCCAATTGAGCTCACGCCATAATCTAATTATGGTGCCCAATTTGAAGTGGTTTGGACATGTGGACACTCTACAAAAATCCTCCAATGAATCCTCTTCAGTTTAAGACCCATATGTCAACTTTTGATAGATGTCCTAAAATGAAATTGGCAGATGCTAGAAATTAGTAGGTGTTGTCCTAAATTCATCTCATGAATTAAAACAAGCCTTTTCTGAGCTGGACAAGCTTCAATTAGACTGAGAGAAACCTTTTCAAGGTTCTCTAGATGAGCCAGATCACATTTGGCTCAGTAGAGATAGAAAAGATTACACGAGGAGAAAGTTAGGCTCAATCGAGTGCTAGCATGATTTTCTTGAACCTAATTGGATCTTATCCAAATCAATTGGGGTAGCTCAATTGATGACATCCAGACCCTAACCCTTATTTGTGTGATTCAGTTAGGTTCAATTTTATATGGTAATGAGACATGTCATGATCTCATCATCGACATCATCGAACCTCCTTTCGATGGATCAGAACTCTTCTGATTCAGACAAATAGAATGATCGATCATCAAAATCATTCTAATTGCTCCCAAAATCCATCAGTGACACCTAGCAGTATATGGTGGCAACCCATCAAAACTGAAGACAAACCTCTTGGTGCAGCTACTTATGTGATTGAGTTCCTCTATCATGAGTTCCGACTAAATTAGGGTTAAGGTGAACTCGTCAAACCCAACATCAGTCATATGAATCAATCGATCGATCTGAGTCTGATCTGAAACCCAATGAAAAACTCTTTTCTATTATTTCATTCGACCATGGCCATGGGCTTAAGGACTCGATCTTTCGACCATCATAGGACTACTCCTCTCATCTACCGAGGTTGACAGATCCCATCTTGGTGCGATCTGGTTCCTACAATGGATATGCTACAGTCAACATACACCTCAAGGTTCTGAATGGTTAGGAGACTGAGTTATGGTGTAGTCAAACTATAACACACTCAAGGTGAACCATCGATGCACCTCAGGTCAAAGAACTAGACACACAACTGCAGCATCGAGCTAGTCATCGACGAGAAGATAGACTTTCTTATGACTGCTCAAGGTGGTCACGCTTAGTACTCTCATTCTCAATGAATATCTGTACTCTCGCTCTGGTGTCTCCACACCGTAGACTCAAGACTCATCTACCCTAAGGAAGTGATTGTACACCAACCTTCCAGATCGATCACCATCCTCGTGATGATCCTATGGTCAGGAGCAGTTTATGAGTTAGTTATGTAAATTCATGCCTTAAATTTTCAACTCTTGAAAATATGAATTTACATGCTTACTAACTCAAAAGATGTATCACAGACACAATGTACACAATGTGATAGAAGAATAACCCTTTTATTCATTTATAGTCAAAATTACAAATTTGCTCTTAGTTCTGTACAGGAATGTGTCAGCCAATCTGGCATCTAGGGCACACATCTAACAAACTCCCACTTGACCTAATGCCAATTGGCTACATATCTAAGTCCCATCTTCTCAAGGTGGGCTCCGATCTTCTGTTGGCCCAATGACTTAGTCAGTGGGTCTGCCACATTGTCTGTGGAGTCGACTCTCTTAACCTCGACATAACCCTTTTTGAGATAATCACAGATCAGATGGAATCGCCGCTCGATGTGCTTAGACTTCTGGTGAGACCTTGGCTCCTTAGCTAGGGCTATGGTGCCATTATTATCACAGTAAAGAGGGATGGCATCCGATGACATCACTCCAAGCTCTGCGATAAACTTTTTGTACTAGAATGCCTCCTTTGCAGCTTTCGATGGGGCAATATACTCTGCCTCCATGGTGGAATCTGCAATTATCGTTTGCTTGAAACTCTTCTAGCTAACTGCACCACCATTGCAAATGAACAAACTCCCAGATGTCAACTTTCGATCATCTATATCAGACATAAAGTCTGAGTCTGTAAATTTTTGAATCTGGAGTTCTCCATTTTCAAAGACTAAAAATATATCCTTAGTCCTTCTCAAGTACTTAAGGATATACTTCATAGAAGTCCAGTGCTCTTCGTCTGGATTCGACTGATATCTGCTTGTGACACTCACAGCATGGGCTATATCAGGTCGTGTACATAGCATGGCATACATGAGGCTCCCTATTGTCGAAGCATAAGGGATCTTGCTCATACGTTCAATCTCCTCAGGTGTGCTAGGGCACATCTTCTTGGAGAGATGAATGCTATGTCTAAAAGGCAATAAACCTCTTTTGGAGTTATCCATGCTAAACCTTTTTAGCACCTCCTCTATGTACATCTTCTGTGAAAGTCCCAGCATCCTATTTGGTCTATCTCTGTAGACCTTAATACCCAGTATAAAGGATGCCTCTCCTAGATCTTTCATAGAGAACTCCTTAGACAACCATACTTTAACTGAGGTCAACATGGGAATGTCATTCCCAATTAGGAGGATATCATCCACGTACAATACGAGGAAGACAACTGCACTCCCACTGATATTTTTGAACACACATGGTTCCTTCTCGTTCTTGATGAAACCAAATATTTTGATCACATCATTGAAACGAGTATTCCAACTCTGAGACACTTGCTTAAGTCCATAAATAGACCTTTGCAGTTTGCAGACTTTGTGATCATCATCACTGGATGTGAAACCAAGCGACTGTTCCATATAGATATTTTCCTCAAGATATCCATTTAAGAACGTCATTTTCACATCCATCTGCCATATTTCATAATCGAAATAGGCTGCAATAGCTAGCAATGTGCGGATGAATTTTAGCATGGCTACGAGCGAGAAGGTATCCTGATAGTCAATGCCTTCGTACTGACTATAACCTTTCACTACGAGCCTAGCCTTGAATATTTTCACATTCCCATCTGCACTTATCTTTCTCTTGAAGATCCATTTATACCCAATAGGTACAATACCTTTAGGTGGATCTACCAAGGTCCAGACATGGTTTGAGTGCATCGAGTCAATTTCTGATCTCATTGCCTCTAACCATTTTTTGGAGTCGATATCTGATATCGTCTCGTCATAGGTCTTGGGATCATCACTATGAACCCCATTTCCCGTGAGGAACATTTCCTCTACATCCTCTTGTATGGTACCTAAGTACCTTTCAAGAGGATGGGAAACCCTAGTCGATCTACGAGGTGGAAGAGATTGTGTTAGGACTGGTTCTGATTGATTAGGTTCCTCAAGTTCTTTAGCTCGTAGCTCTTGGGAGACATTCTCCTTGAGCTTAATTATTCTTCGGATGCCACCATCTTGAATAAACTATTTTTCAAGAAAAATAGCATTTCGACTCACAATCACATTATGATCTTTCAAAATATAAAAATAATATCCTAATGACTCTTTAGGATATCCTATGAATCGAGCTCTAAAGGACCTGAACTCCAACTTGTCCGTCTGCTGTCTCTTGACATGAGCCGGACAACCCTAAATTCTGAGATGATTCAAATTTGACTTCTTACCATGCCATATCTCATACGGTGTGGTAGGAACGATTTTAGAGGAAACCTTATTCAATACATAAATTGCTGTCATAAGACAATATCTCCAAAAAAAATCAGGGAGGTCTGTGAAGCTCATCATGGAACGGACCATATCTAATAGGGTCCGATTTCTCCATTCTGAAACCCCGTTGAGTTGAGGCATTCTAGGTGGAGTCCATTGAGAGACTATACCATTATCCTTAAGATAGTCTAGGAATTTTCGACTAAGGTATTCACCTCTTCGATCTGATTGAAGAACCTTAATGGGCTTTCCTGTTTGTTTTTCTACCTCATGTCTGAATTCTTTGAACCTTTCAAAGGCTTCAGACTTGTGTTTCATTAGAGATACATACCCGTACCTAGACATATCATCGGTAAAGGTAATGAAGTAGATAAAGTTGCCTCTAGCCGACACATCAAATGGGCCGCACACATCCGTATGTAACTGGATATGACTCAGAAGTCAACGGACTCAGTAGCCTAGATTTCTCCAATTTGTTAACCTTGTCTTCCGCTATATGACCTAGCCTTATGTGCCACAGATACTTATCATTTAGACTATCTCTAGGCCTTTAAATTCCTATGACATTCATATTTTGCTCAATATTAAAAACAGATACATCAACATGTAACTGATAGAGACCATTAATAACAAAACCATTTGCAACTTTATTATTTTTATAAAATATGTTACAATGATCCTTATGAAAGCTAATCACATAGCCTTCTTGTGCTAAACATGAAACAGAAATCAAATTTCTGCTTGCTGCAGGCACATAATAACAGTCTCTTAAAACTAAATCTAATCCTAACGGTAATCGCAGAGGGTAGGTTCCTACGGCCACAGCAGCAACTCTTGCTCCATTCCTGACACGTAGGATCATCTCCCCATCCCTCAGCCTCCTGCTCTCCTCAAGACCCTGCATAGAAGTGCAAAAATAAGCACTAGAACCAGAGTCAAGCACCCAACTGGATGTAGAAGAAATCGTAAGATTAGATTCGATAATAAGCATACCTCCAAAAGGACCATCCTTCTTATTCTTTAGGGGGGCCAGGTACTGAGGACAGTTTCGCTTCCTCTTCTTCCCATCCACCTTCTGCTTCTTCGCAGACTTCTTTTTCTTTCCAAAAGACTTTCTCTTGAAAGAAGTCCGCTCCACAGTAAGAACTGAGCCTTTTGAACCTTTCATTGAAAGCTCAGCCGTAACCAGCATATTCATTAACTCGGCCAAGGTGCATTGCATCTTATGCATATGGAAGTTCATGATGAACTGACCATATGCATCGGACAAAGACTAAAGGATCACATCAATCTGAAAATTCTTATCTAAGATGATACCGAGCTTCTCAAGCTTTTCAAGATCCTTGATCATTGTCAAACAATGATCTTGGACTGACTGCCCATCATGCATCTTGGCCTTAAAAAGTCTTTGACAGACTTGATACTTGGCTGCATGACTCTGTTCACCAAACAACTCTTGTAGGTGAGCCAATATTTGGTGGGTAGTTAAAATATTTTCATGTTAGTGCTGCAAATCATCAGACATTGCACCCAACATGTAGTATCTGGCTTTGTTATCATCATCCATCCACTTTTCCAAAGACGCTCTCTGTTCAGCAATCGGACGTGCTGGCATGGCAGGTGGGTCCTGGTTCAAGACATGAGTCAATTTTTTGAAACCCAGAATAATTCTATAGTTGCTCAACCAGTCCTTAAAATTTGGTCCAATCAATCTATGAGTGTCTAGAATTTTGGTCAGGAGGTTTGAGGCAGACATATTTCCTGTAGAGAGTCAAAATTTTTTAGTTAGATTTTGTAATCAGACTCAACCAATTTATTTAGGGTTTTTATTTTTAAACAAATTAGGCTCCCACTATTTTCTCAGATCTTTACACTCTCTTGGTAGAGATGTAAAAATCTCCGTGATTAGTGATTTCTAGTGGGTGGTGCAGTCTCACCGAGTGGCTCATCACCTCACCTAACAGTTATTGGTGATGGATCAACCGATGAGTGGACAACTCTTGTCCAATGATTCTCTAATCATGGTGCACCCAAAACTTGGTCTCTAATTCATGAAACTCACCGTATCTGGGATATTGCTCCAATCCTTAGTTAAGCCAAACCCACCATTTGCACGAACTAGATTCCTGATTGGATCCCTCACCGTATCCAGAATATTGAGCCCAACCCACCCTCTAATCCGTAGCATCCAATGCCTAATGGACATGGTTGCGTCTTCCCAGTGCAACTGAGCCACTATAACCAGGCGAGAATAATCAACCCCGGGAAGGGCCCGCACATCCACAATGGCGGAAGACCTAGACTTAATATTTTCTTAGAGAGATTTGATTTAGGTCTCTTTAAACTTGACTTGACATAGTCATAATAATTATGGCTAACCTAGTGGCATGGGTCAACTCGAATTGTTAGCCATCTCAAATCAGAACTGGGTCGACACATATGGCCAGGTAAGTAAGATCGGTGGGAGGGATATGCCATTAACTCGACAAGAATGCATTCGAGTCGAGTAGCTCCCAATTAAAAATCAGTCAGTCGCATCTGTCCAACTTACTTTAAACACCAAATTGTCGAACCAGAACTAATTGAGTTAGTCTACAATCCAGGCTCTAACCACTGAGCCAAATTAGGTCTTATCTTGATTGAGTCACATCTAAATATGATTCGACCTTGACCCAGACTTAATCCTATTAGGCTGGTCAATTATTAGCTTTCATGATCCCACCTCACCAACTCTTGATTCAGTTTGATCAACCGCTAGACCTAATTGAGCTACCCAAGTCCGAACCCAATCTTATAAAAATATCTTAGATCTGAAATTCTCAATTTTAGACCTAACTTAATTTCATAAGCTCAATACATTAATTAAGTTTGGGTTCATAAACAAAGCATATAAAATAAATTCTAGGTTTCAGGATCTAGGATTTTACAGAAAAGTAAGTTTTGATTTCTGATTAAGGATGAACGCGTGGCATCCCTACACGTCATATGAACACCCCATTGAATGGAAAGAGAGGGTCTTAAAACTCTACTTTATTCTTATGACTGGACGGTCATGAGGAACATCTTAATTAGAAATATAAATTTAACTACAAAACTAGTTAGATCTAAATTAACATATCACATATACAATTTAAGATCTAACTAATACATGCTTTGCATACAACTCATGTATCAAAAATCAATCTAATTAACATATTTTTAAATCTGATACATCACATGTAATATCTAAAAAATAGAATTTAAATTGAACTATTCAAAATAAAAACTATTCTAGACAAGTTACTAGAATAATTTTACAACTAGTCTAGGCATGCAATAGATCAATTTTCAAAAATAATTAAAATTTTATTTTTTATTTTCTGATTTGATTATCACAATTATAACATCAGAAAAAATAGAGAATAAATTATATTTGATTCATATTTTAATCTCATTAAAATATAAAACTTAAGACTATTCGTGGATTCAATTAATCCTAGTCTAGTTATGCATCTCATGCATGTTAGATCTTCTTAGATTTAACTTTAAATATTTTAATTTCAGATCCTATCACATCTGATGTAATATCTAAAATTATTTAATATCAGATAAATTAAAATTAAAATTAGATCTAAAATAGATTTGAAATAGAGCCAACAACCTGGCTCTGATACCACTTGAAGGAAAAACTATCTTTTTCCTGTGTAGGATCCTCCAGATTTCATCGAATCTGGGGTGGAATAAATTAAAAATTTTTATCCTACACTATTTTAGATCTAATATCTATTAGATCTAATTTTATTATCTAATATTTAAAATCTAAAATTAAATCTAAAAGTATGAGAAATATAGACATATCTTAAGGGTAATCTAATTACCCTGTAGATGATCGCAGCACTGCCTGAGGTTCTGATGTAGCCACGTAAGCGCCTGACCTCTATCAATATCCACTCAGGTAGGATTTAGAACATCTTCTCCTCATGATTCTATGCTCTAAAAATTAGATCAATATCTGATTTGGAAGTACTTTAGAACTCCTTCTGAAGTTGGAGCAGCAGCCTGTCGAAGATGTCCTACAGCCTTCTGTTCCAGGCATCACCACGCCTTGTACCTTTGCCAGATGAATGTCCAACTTCTTGGACGTGAAGAGGGGAGAAAGGAGAGCATGGATGATGTAGAGAAGAGGGGAGGAGGTGGCATCTAATGGGTTTTTTTCATAAAATAAGTTCTATCTTGAAACCCTAGGTGCAGCAGGGTTTATATGTATCCTGTATGCTGCGCAATGCCACATCATTCGACCAATCAAAAAATTCCAATAAATTTTGAAAAAATTTTGATTGGTGGAGTGATGTCATCTGATTACATCAGATAAGAATCCCCATGCTCTCTCCTATGTTGGCACCAACATTGGATAAGCACAAATAAGGTGGCGCCAAAGAGTCCAAGTTTATCAGGACTCTTTGGTTCTTATCCATTTGGGGTGCCCACTTAAATCCAATTGAGCTCACACCATAATCTGATTATGGCACCCAATTTGAAGTGGTTTGGACATGTGGACACTCCACAAAAATTTTCCAATGAATCCTTTTCAGTTTAAGACCCATATGTCAACTTTTGACAGATGTCCTATAATGAAATTGACAGGTGCTAGAAATTAGTAGGTGTTGTCCTAAATTCATCTCATGAATTAAGACAAGCCTTTTCTGAGCTGGACAAGCTTCAATTAGACTGAGAGAAACCTTTTCAAGGTTCTCTAGATGAGCCAGATCATATTTGGCTTAGTAGAGACAGAAAAGATTACACGAGGAGAAGTTAGGCTCAATTGAGTGCTAGCACAATTTCCTTGAACCTAATTGGATCTTATCCAAATCAATTGGGGTAGCCCAATTGATGACATCCAGACCCTAACCCTTATTTGTGTGACCCAGTTAGGTTCAATTCTATATGGTAATGAGACATGTCATGATCTCATCATCGACATCATCGAAACTCCTTTCGATAGACCAGAACTCTTCTGATTCAAATAATTAGAATGATCGATCATCAAAATCATTCTAATTGCTTCCAAAATCCACCAATGACACCTAGCAGTATATGGTGGTAACCCATCAGAACTAAAGATGAACCTCTTGGTACAGCTACCTGTGTGATTAAGTTCCTCTATTATGAGTGCCGACTGAATTAGGGTTAAGGTGAACTCGTCAAACCCAACATCAGTCATATGAATCAATCGATCGATCCGAGTCCGATCTGAAACCCAATGGAAAACTCTTTTTCATTATTTAACTCTGCCATGGCCATGGGCTTAAGGACTCGATCTTTCGATCATCATAGGACTACTCCTCTCATCTACCGAGGTTGATAGATCCCATCTTGATGCAATCTGGTTCCTACAATGGATATGCTACAGCCAACATACACCTCAGGGTTCCGAATGGCTAAGAGACCGAGTTATGGTGTAGTCAAATTATAACACACTCAAGGTGAACCATCGATGCACCTCAGGTCAAAGAACTAGATACACAACTGCAGCATCGAGCTAGTCATCGACGAGAAGGTAGACTTCCTTATGACTGCTCGAGGTGGTCACGCTCAGTACTCTCATTCTCAACGAATATCTGTACTCTCACTTCAGTGTCTCCACACCATAAAATCAAGACTCATCTACCCTAAGGAAGTGATTGTACACCAACCTTTCGGATCGATCACCATCCTCGTGATGATCCTATGGTCAGGAGCAGTTTATGAGTTAGTTATGTAAATTCATCCCTTAAATTTTTAACTCTTAAAAATATGAATTTACATTCCCACTAACTCAAAAGATGTATCACAGACACAATGTACATAATGTGATAGAAGAATAACCTTTTTATTCATTTATAGTCAAAATTATAAATTTGCCCTTAGTTCTGTACAGGAATGTGCCAACCGATCTGGCATCTAGGGCACACATCTAACACTATTTCTATATTTTTTATGGTAAATAAATTCTCTAACTAATTTCTCATGAAAAAGCTCCTCAAAATGTCACACATACAAGGAGAAAGAAATTTATTAGCATGGAAAGATTGATCTGGATGAGAATAGATTCTCCTGATAAGGATTATTTTGAAATCCAATTTTAGAACCTTTCATTTATTAAAACCAAATTAGATTTAGATATGAGATAGATAAGGGAAGGAACTCTTTCATGTGAAAAAATTTTATACAAAATAATTTTGTGTGTGGAGATATATGGTGTGCAATCTGGATTGGCATAGAGAGAAGAGTCCAATTCCAATAAGGACTCCTAATTTCGTTATTTGAATCCAAACCAAACCACATCTAGTTTAGCCCAAATAAAATATATGAAATCTAATCTAATTAGATTCATAAATTTTTAATCAAATTTTAATCAAATTTTAATCAAATTAAGAATTGATCAAACTAAAGTCCTGATCAAATCAGAGACTATTCTCCTTTGCCAATTAGGTCATTTTATAACCTAATCGGGTCCAACCTAATTGAATCCAATTCAATTAGATTTTATTTAATCTTTTTTTCTTAATTAAATTAAGTTAATTAAAATTTTAATTTTTAATTAATTTTTTATTAATTTATTAATACTTGATAAATTAATTTATTATAATTTTTACATAAGGTTAACCATCAATCGAATTGACGATTATGCCCTTGAACGATTCTCAATCATTTATCAGCCACATGATCAGTCAGAAATTTTTTTTGAGTGTGACCCCATAGGTTTGAATCTAAGTCGGTAGCATAAAAATAATTTTCTAAACCAATCGATGTAACCATCTAGCAATGATGACCCAATGTCCGGATAGGTCGAATAAAGGTGAAGCAACATTCAAGAACCTATTGATGTATGGTTACCATATAATTCATCCTATTGATCCTAATACTCGAGGATGATCTAGAATTTAACTGTCAATCTTAGATAAGTCATCCACATTATATTTTAATCTTTTTCAAATCCATCACATAGATTATTCGGATCCAGATTTTGCTAAATTAAAATACACTGATGCATATCTTCTACTAATTCGGAGGGGTCAATCTCATCTTGACTCATGCACCGACTTGTTAAATATTTGACTGCACCTAGAAACCTTTCATTATTGAATTAGAAACTCAGTTAGTCCGGTACTAAAGTATAATAAATTACTTGTAAGTCACTGTGGTGATCTTAGATCGGAGGGATACTTATACCCATACCCTTCGTGAGATACCCTTGGCAGTAGAGTGCTTCACAATTGATCACGTTCAGTGATGATGTACCCCTACATCTCACCTACATGTCATACCAGTATCTCCATACTATTTGGTTATAAGGACAACTAACACATATGTCACATAATGACCTACACTTGATAATGCTATCATCCTAGTAATAGCGTATCGTTTGGTCACGAACCAGTTTAAGGACTATGCAATAAATCTTCTTTTATTGATTAAAGTAGTCCTAAGGACTTCATCATAATATAAGAGTTTATTAGAAGATGTATCCTTGTGATAAAAAATATCTAATAACTTTTATTATTTATCAATTCATATATATTTATAATTAGCACAATCATCAAACGATTGACTTTAGGACACAATTTTTAATATGTTATTCAATAGGGATGCATCTAATCAATCCAAAACCAATCTAATGAAGGGAAGCATGGTGGGTGATGTGCATGTATTTTTTTAAATTTTACAGTGAAGCATATGTAGATTAAATAATTTAATCTATAATGCATGCTTAGATCAAATCTAAATCACCATATAGAATCTGTGACATGAACTAATATGCATGTATGTGCATCTGAAATCTAAAATCAGCATATACTGAACATATCTAAGTGTAATTAGATCATATCTAATTTATATTTAGATTACATCTAAAAATTAATTTAGATTAAAATCTCATACCTGAGTGCGGATGGCAGATCACCGCATTCAAAATCTATGGTAGATGATTCTTCATGATGCTTGGCAGTCACATATGTATCCGGCCTCTACGGATATCTACATGAAGTCCTCATGCTAATCGATCTTTTCAAGAGTGCTAGCTCATGAAAACACCATCTATTGGCTGATTTGAGAGAAACATGATAGAATTGAAGAATAAGGAGACCCTCTCCTTTTCTTCCTAGATCCATGCATCTGATTTCTACAATAGAGATCAAGAGAAGAACCCTTTCTTCTCAATTTCCCATGTATAAGAGAGAACCTTTCTCTCTTTCTTTCATGCCCTTGAGAAGAATTTTTCTTCTCTAATTTTTTATGATAAAAATCAAATCTAATCTGATTTTTTATATTAAAAAGTACATAAAATCTTAAGATCCAAAAAAATCCAAAAGAAAGATTCAAGAGAAGAATGGTTCTTCTCTCTTCTTCTCCCTTTTTCTTTTTGATCAAGAACTCAAGAAAGCCCCAAATGCCCAATCAGATTTTTTTTATATTTCTTCTCCAAATTTTTATATTAAAAATTAGATCTAATCTAATTTTATTTTGGAGAAAAATAGAAGAAGAAACTAGAAGAAGAACTCCTTCTTCTTTAAGGCTGCACGCAAGAAAGAAGACCCATCTTCTTTCTTGATCTAAAACTTCAAGAAGCCTCAAAACCCAAACCAAATTTTTTTTGTTATTTATTCTCTAAATATATATTTAAAAATTAAATTTAATCTAATTTTTATTTGAAAAAAAAATAAAAAAATCTGAAAGAAGAACTCCTTCTTCTTCAAGGTTGCATGCAAGAAAGAAGACCCTTCTTCTTTCTTGATCTTTTTCTCCTTGGAAAGAATTTTTCTTCTTCAATTTTCTATTGTATAACTAGAAGAAAAGTCTCTCTTTTATGTCTAAAAATCAGTAAGAAAAGGATTAGAAAACATACCAAAAGAAGAGGAGGAAGAGGGGTATGCATGATGTTGGAGCGTCTAACTCTTGGACACCCCCTCCTTTCTTTTTCTTTGGGGTGGCAACCAAGAAGGGACCCCTCCTTTCTCATGGGAGGAAGAGAGGAGAGGTGCACCAATAATTCATGAAAGAATGAAAAAGGGGGCACCTTATATGAGGCGTTGGGATTTTTCTTCGTGTGAAAAGAGATAGGGCATGTAGATAAATATCACATGGGGTTTGGGTTTAATCCTATTCCCTAATAGGATTCAAAATCTTGTTCTAATTCTAACTAATCCTTGAATTCAATCCTAACCAATTTAAGAATTAATTTTAATAAATTAACTAATTAGATCCTAGCCCAATTATGAATCCAATTAGGCTCCAATCTAATTGAGAATTAGTTAGATTAAAACCCCATTGATCTAGGGATTGATTCTTGATGAATATCAGGGAAGCTATTTGATAATAGGACTTGATCCAATCAAGCCTATAATCCAATAGAGTTTGATCCAATTAAAGCCTATTATCAAACTAATCCTATTAATTTGATTTTGTATCTCTGAGATCAATTGGAACAAGCCCTGTCATTCAATAGGGCTGCATCCAATCAATCTAAAACCAATCTAATTGAATCCAATTCAATTAGATCTAATCCAATCTCTATTGCTCAATCAAATTGAGCTAATTAACAATCATATTATTAATTAATTATTCCTCTAACTTTCTAACTATTAGTAAATAATTTATTACAATATTTACATAAGATTAATCATCAATCAAATTGATAATTAAACCTTTCAATAATTCATAATTGTTGATCAGCCATTGATCAGATAAATACTTCTATGTGTATGACCCCGTAGGTTCGAACCTAAGCTAATAGCACAAGAACAATTCTTATACTAATCGATGTAACCATCTAGCAATCGGACCCAACGTCCGGATAGGCCGAATGTATGCCTAGCAATACTCTAGAATCCATGCGGATATAGTTACTGTATAATTCATCCCTTTGACACTTGATGCTCAAGGACGACTAAGGATAAATTGTCAACCCAGAAAGAGTGGTCCATATTATGTCTCAACCTCAAAAATTCTGTGACTCTTCACTAGGACTACTTTGATCAAAGTTTTGCTGAATTGAAACATAATGATGCATCATCTCCAATTTTACTTGGAGCGATCAATCCCATCTTGACTCGCATTCAAACTTCACAAGTACTTGACTATATCCAAAAACCTTCTATCATCAAATTAAAAATTTGAGAGTCCGACATCAAAGCACACTGAGTTGCTTGCAAGTCATCGAGACAGCCTCAGATCCGAGGGACACATATACCCATATCCCATTAGAGCAACCCTTGACAGTAGAGTACTCTGAAAGTGGTCACACTTAGTGAAATGTACTCCTACATATCACCCGTATGCCATACCCATGTCACTATACGTCTTGATTAAGAGGACAACCAATTAATATGGTATACAATAACCTACATTTGATACAATTATTGTCCTTGTGATAATTGTATCATTTGATCGCGAGCAGAATTTAAGAACCACATGATAAATTTTTCTTTATCATTTTGAAAGTAGTTCTAAGGACTTCATCATAACATATGAGTTCTATTTTAGAAGATATATTCCTTATGATGAATCTGTCAGATAATATTTATCATTCTATAATTCATATACTTATATAAAGCACAATCATCTACAACCTAGATGATTGACTTTAGGACATATTTTTCAACATCTAATTGGATCCAATTTAATTAGATCTAATCTAATCCCCATTGCTCAATCAAATTGAGCCACTTAACAATCATATTGTTAAATAATTATTTTTCTAATTTACCAACCATTAGTAAATAATTTATTACAATCTTTGCATAGGACTAATCATCAATCAAATTGATAATTAAACCCTTCAACGATTCATAATCATCAATCAGCTATTTGATCAGATAGATATTTTTATGTGTGTGACCCCATAGGTTCGAATCTAAACTGGTAGCACAAGAATAATTTCTGTACTAATTGATGTAACCATCTAGCAATAGGATCCGATATTCGGATAGGTCAAATGCATATCCAACAACACTCTAGAATCCATATGGATATAGTTACTGTATAATTCATCCCTTGGACACTTGATGCTTAAGGACGACTAAGGGTTAAACTGTCAACACAAGAAGAGTGGTCCATATTGTGTCTCAACCTTAAAAATTTTATGACTCCTCACTAAGACTACTTTGATCAAAGTTTTACTGAATTGAAACATAGTGATGCATCATCTCTAATTTTACTTGGAGCGATCAATCCCATCTTGACTCACACTCAGACTTCATAAGTACTTGACTATATCTAAAAATCTTTCATCATCGAATTAAAAATTTGAATAGTCTAGCACCAAAGTACAGTGAGTTGCTTGTAAGTCATCGAGTAACCTCAGATTCGAGGGATACTTGTATCCATATCCCATCAAAGCTATCCTTGATAGTAGAGTGCTCTAAAAGTAGTCATACTTAGTGAAATGTACTCCTACAAATCACCCATATGCTATACCCATGTCTCCACATGTCTTGATTAAGAGGACAACCAATCAATATGGTATACAATGACCTACACTCGATACAATTATCATCCTTGTAATAATTGTATCATTTGATCATGAGCAGGATTTAAGAACCACATGATAAATCTTCCTTTATCATTTTAGTAGTAGTTCTAAGGACTTCATCATAACATATGAGATCTATTTTAGAAGATGTATTCTTATGATGAATCTGTCAGATAATATTTATCATTTTATAATTCATATACTTTTATGAAATATAATCATCTACAACCTAAATGATTGGATTTAGGATATATTTTCCAACAACTCCCACTTTGACTAAAGCCAATCAGATCGGTATCAAATATCCATCTTTTATTTTAGATCATTGAACTCTTTAGATCTGATTGCTCTAGTCATTGGGTCGGTCAAGTTCTCCTTTCAGTCGATCTTCCTAAGGTCGACTTTATTTCAATCTTATCAAACAAGTTGATTGCAATACAGAAAATATTTGATTCTTAGATGAAATATCAATTCTTCAGCTTAAGCTATGGCTCCAGTACTGCTATTGACATAGAAAGACTAGACCATTAATAGAGAGTGCCACTCCATGCTCGTTGATGAATTTCTATAACCAAACAACTTCTTTATCCGCATCAAATACTGCAAAGAACTCCGTATCATAAATAAAATTGGCTACTGACTATTGCATGGAACCTTTCCAGCATATCGCTCCTCTTTTTAGGATAAAAATATAATCTAACACAACTTTGTCATTTCGATCCGACTAAAAATTAGAATCAATATTCCATAAGTTTTAAGTCAGACCCTCTATAAATAAGCCATTGATCCTTAGTATTTTATAAATACTTAAGGATGGTTCTAATAACTTTTCAAATCTTTATGGAGAACAGAGATGACAACCAAGCTTTTATTCTCTGTAATGTAGGAATGTCATTTTTGATTAAGAGAATTTCATCCAAACAGTACAGAGAATATTTTTTTAGAACTATTAGCCTATTTGTATATCCAAAATTTTATTTTATTCTCAACGAAACTATACGTTCAAAACATATATTCCAACTTCGAGAAGCTTGATTCAATCTGAATGGACTTGCGGAATGCCATAAGAAAAATATTTCATCATAGTCAATACTATAACTTTGATGAAATCTTTTAGCAATCGGATAGAATTAATAGATTTTCATCTTTTCATCTGCATCTTTAATCCATCCAGAATCCACTCACACCCTATGGTTCTTACCCCTTTAGGTGAATCAATGAATGTCCGTACAACATTGATCTTCATGGACCTTATTTCAGATTTAATGGCTCCAAGCTACTTCTCAAAGTTAGATCCCTATATTGCATCTATATGGAAGATCAAATCTCTATCTCGAACTTAAAAATTGAAGTATCTATTTGGCTGATATAGTACTCTACTATATCTACTCAGAGATGCCTTTAGATCGAGCTCCAGATTTGATCTAATCAACTTCGATTCTGTTGGTTTGTGTCAGAATCGGTTCTTCTACCTATCAAGTTTCACCAAGTATGCTCTTAACGGTATCAGTTACTTCACCAAAGAATTTTTTTTCAAAAAGAATGTCTTAAGATTTATGAACATCTCATATCCATTAGAAAGATAGAAGAAATATTCTTAATATAATATTTATCAGACCAAGATCTAAGCTAGTTAGTTTATGAATATTTCACATATATTCGATACCCTAATCCTAAGGTAAGAGAGCATCGAATTAATCAGATCCATATCTCATATGGAGTTTTGATGATCGATTTGCTCAGAACATTCTCAAACATATCAAGTAGTTTCTAAAATATAACCTCAGACAGACTAACAAACCCACAATGGATCGAACCATGTCTAACAAAGTTTGATTTTTTCTTTCTGATATCTTTTTAAACAGTGGTGTTCTATGAGAGATCCATTGAGAGAGAATCTAATTTTTTCCTAGATATGTCAAAACTTACTGTAAAGGTATTTACTTCATCGATCAAACTGATAAATTCTAATACTCTTTGTAGTTTATTTTTCTACCTCATTATGAAATTGTTTGAACATTTCAACCGATTCAAATTTGTGCTTCATAAGCAAGACGCACCCATGCTAAGATAGGTCATCAGAGACTTTAATGAAGTAGTAAGCCCCCTTTTGGCACTCATGTTCATGAGTGTAAATACATCAATATGTACCAAACTCAAAATATTGCTGGCTCATTCACCCTTTCTAATAAAAGATGACTAAGTCAACAATGCCAAAGGCAGGCTTCAGTGATATTATCTAATCTAGGATGCTAGTTAGAAGTATACTTTATACTAACAGGCTATGGTACTGAGTTTATTTTATTTTTAATTATCTATTTATTATTGCAGTATCATTTACAATGATATCACAATAATCATTTTTATTGACACCATCAATAAGATTAGACAATAGTGACAATCACTTAAAATGACATCTTCAGGGTTGAAAATAAATTTGATGACTCCTAATGTTGAGACTGGAACAGACTTTCATATCTTGCATTCAAGAGTCTCTTATCATTTTTAAATCTTCTACTATCTTGAAGTTTTTTGCAACTATTTGCAAATATGACTTATACTGTCGATATCCCATACTCTGATAGTAGTATTACCAATAGAGAAACTTCAAGGAGTTATCATATAACTATCTTGACCACCAACTATTTGCTGATTTCTCTGTTAAGCCTGTTTGGGTTAGCCTGAGATTTCTTGATCAATTTGCTCAAAAACTATACTCAACTTCTAATACTGATTATCAAAGTTAGGTCTGATAACATTTTCACTATCTAACAGTGAAGAGAGCGATAATTTTTTAATCATTTCTAAAAAGAGAATAATTGACCTATGAGTACATAAACTATTTTAAGCCTAAAGACTTGAACTTTAGTCTAATGATTCTTCTACTATTTTATATGAATTGGTAGCCTCTACCTCTAATTTGAAAAATTATCTTAATTTCTTAGTGGGTACTAGAATCTACACAAACTGCATATAAGCTCGAGGATGGCTCGGTCAACCCATATGCATCCATGGATAGGTTCTCAACCAATTATTTTTTGAAATAACTTTTAGTATTTAATTTTGCCTCAGGTTTCATTTCAGTAGGTGATAGGCCTTTATTGAAAGTTTCGGTTAGGTCCAACCATTAACATGAACCTACTCAGTGATACTAGCCAAAGAATGATCAGGTCCGAGGATGGCTCGATCAACTTGACCACCATCAGATAGTTCAATAGAATCATCATATGATGAATGATAATTCTATCATTCAGAGAAAATACCAGATGGATGGTGCCTGCAATATCAATCTAAAGTAATGGACCCATTACCATTCATCTTAATGGAAGGCTATGATCTAGTTATTTTCATAACTAGCTCATTTTATGGATCTAATAATTTAAAAAAATTGATTAAATCTTTTAAAAGATATCAGTCAATTTATAAGTCATAAATTCTCTTACTGATTTTACTAAGTCATATAAAGGACTAGTAACTAGCAGATCCAACTAGCATATCGTAAATCCTCCCACTGACTTCATCAAGTCCTGAGAAGGACTAAAGACAAGTCGGTCCAGGGTATCTAAATCAGTCATACTGATCAACCTTAACAATATGGGTCAATCAAGTCACCTAATGATCTAATCAATCTAAGGACTTGGGCCCAACTTTTGAGCTTCAATTAAGATCCATTTGGTTTAATCAAAGATACGGACTCGATCAATTATAACTATTATTTTTGATCTAAAATATCCTTAATCTAATCTAAATCAACTATTGGTTAGATTGGATCAACTACTCTTTTTAATTCATTAAGTCTTTGATTCTAACCTTAGGTCTAATCCAATTAAAAAAACCTAATTTGAGCTATCCCATGCCTGATGTTTTATGCAATGTCATTAGATCTTTAATCATATTTTTAGATTTAAAATATATTTTTTAATTCTTAATTAAGTATAGCATTAACATAGATTAAGGTTATTAATTGAAATCATTTTGATTTTGTAAAATAATTTTACATCACTTTTATGCAAAATTTTTTGTTTCGAAAAGTAGATCAGCTCACCCCTGAACTGAGTTGGCTCGCTTCAGTGGATCGACTAAGTCTGATACTTGATCAACTAACTGATCATGAATAGTAATCATTACTGTTTGGCCTAAGATAACTAGGTTGGGTCAATCAATACTGAATCGATTAAAAAAGGAGACTGGGTTGACTCAGTTCAAAATTAGTCAGCTCAGTTGGTATGCCAATAAGTATCACATAGTTTCAGATTTGAAAATTCTCTCATAAATTGAAATAAAATTAATCATAATAAATTTTAGATCATATCTAAATATTTTATGATTCTAAATTTTATTTTTATGATAAAAATAATTTTAATCATACAGATTAGATATTTTACTTTTCATACAACTCATACTTTCTATCACACACCCCAAATCTTAGGGTTTCAAATCTAGGATTTTGGAAAAAAGTAAGTTTTCTTCTTTCGCTTTCTTCTTCATGGGACCTCACAGTGGCACCCTTACATGTTATGAAGATCACCCCATTGAATGGGAAGAGAGGATCATGTAACCCTACTTGCTCCTATGATTAGACGGCCTGGTGATTACTCAATCCGAGTACTTTGCTATTTAGAACATCTAATCTAATTCACATATCATACATACATATAAAAATTTAGATCAAATCTAAATTATATTAGATCTGATTTTATGTTAGATCATATCTAACATCAGATCATAACACATCTCATGCATTGTTAAATTTAGATTTCAACTCTACATGCATATATGTTTATGTCATAAAGAACCTCACTCTGATACCATTTGAAGGAAAGCGTGGTGGGTTATGGGCATGCATTTTTAAAAATTTATAGTAAAATATATATAGATTAAATAATTTAATCTACAATGCAAGCATAGATCAAATCTAAAATCACCATACAGGATCTATGATATGAACTAATATGCATGTATCCAAAACTAAAATCTAAAATTCAGCAAGTATAGATCATATCTATGTGTAATTAGATCATATCTAACTTATATTTAGATCACATCTAAATATTAATTGAGAATAAAATCTCATACCTAAGCATGGATAGTAGATCACCGCATTTGAAATTCATGATAGTTGGTCTTCATGATGCTTGGCAACCACACATGCGTCCGGCCTTGTATCCACACGAAGCCCTTGTGCTGATCGATCTCTCCGAAAGTGCTAGCTCGTGAAGACACCATGCTTTGGTTGATCTAAGAGGAATCATGAAGAAGATGAAGAATAAGAAGATTCTTTTTTTTTTTTTTTCTGGATCTACACATCAGATCTCTATAATAGAGATCAAGAGAAGAACTCTTTTTTCTCAATTCTCCATGCACAAGAGAGAACATTTCTCTCTTTCTTTCATACCTTTAAGAAGAACTTTTTTTCTCTAATTTTTTATGATAAAAATTAGATCTAATCTAATTTTTTATACTAAAAATTATATAAAATCTTAAGCTCTAGAAGAACCTAAAAGAGAGATCTAAAAGAAGAACCATTCTTCTCTCTTCTTCTCTTTGATTTAGAACTCTAGGAAGCCCCAAATACACAATCAGATTTTTTTTGATATTTTTTCTCTAAATTTTTATGTTAAAAATCAGATCTAATTTGATTTTTATCTTAAAAAAAAATAAAAAAAATTAAAAGAAGAACTCCTTCTTCAAGGCTGTGTACAAGAAAGAAGACCCTTCTTCTTCTCTCATTGAAAAAAATGTTTCTTCTCTAATTTTTTACTTTATAACCAGCAAGAGAATCCCTCTTTGATGCCCAAGAATTAGAAATAAAAGCTCTCAAAAATTTTTTCAAGAGGGGAGGAGAAGAGGGATGGCGTCATGTGGAATTAGGGCGTCCAACTCTTGGATGCCCCTTCTTATTTTTGGTGACAAGAAAAGGAGGGGAGACACCCATTTTTCTCATGGAACAAATAAGGGAGTGCATCCTTTTATGGGGGGTGGAGTTTTTTTAACATGAAGAGAGGTGGGGCGTGGAGATTTATATCACATGGGGTTTAAGTTTTAAGTTGGTTAAGTCCTATTCTAAATGGGATTCAAGATCTTATTCCAACTCTAACTAACCTTTGGACTCAATCCTAACCAATTTAGAAATTAGTTATAACAAACTAGCGAATTGGATCTTGACCCAATTATGAAACTAATTAGGCCTCAATCCAATTAGAGAATTAGTTAGATTAAACCCATTGATCCAGGGATTGAATCTTAACGGATATCAGAGAAGCTATTTGATAATAGGGCTTGATGCAATTAAGCCTATTATCTAATAGAGTTTGATCCAATCTAAGTCTATATAAAACTAATTAAATCATATTCAATTTAAAATTTAATTTGCATCTCTAAGATCAATTGGAACAAGCCCTGTTATTCAATAGAGATGCATCCAATCAATCCAAAGCCAATCTAATTGAATCTAATTCAATTAGATCTGATCCAATATCCATTGCTCAATCAAATTGAGTCAATTAATAATCATATTATTAATTAATTATTCTTTTAATTTATCAATCATTAGTAAAAATTTATTACAATCTTTGCATAGGACTAATCATCAATTAAATTGATAATAAAATCATTCAATGATTCTTAATCGTTAATCAGTCATTTGATCAAACAGATACTTCTATGTGTGTGACCCTATAGGTTCGAATCTAAATCGATAGTATAAGAATAATTTCTGTACTAATCGATGTAACCATCTAGCAATGGGATCTAACATCCAGATAGACCAAATGTATACCCAGCAATACTCTAGAACCCATGTAGATATAGTTGCCATATAATTCATCCCTTTGGCACTTGATGCTCAAGGATGACTAAGGGTTAAACTATCAACCCAAGAAGAGTGGTCTATATTATATCTCAATCTTAAAAATCCGGTGACTCCTCACTGGGACTACTTTGGCCAAAATTTTGCTGAATTGAAATACAGTGATGCATCATCTCTAATTTTACTTAGCGTGGTCAATCTCATCTTGACTTGTACTCAGACTTCACAAGTACTTTATTGTACTCAAAAACCTTCCATCATCGAATTAAAAATTCAGATAGTCCGGCACCAAAGCATAGTGAGTTGCTTACAAGTCATCGAGATAGCCTTAGGTTCGAGAGATACTTATACCCATATTCCATCAGAGCAATCTTTGACAGTAGAGTACTCCAAAAGTGGTCACATTTAGTGAAATATACTTCTACAAATCACCTATATGCCATATCTATGTCACCACATATCTTGGTTAAGAAGATAACCAACCAATATGGCAGACAATGACCTACACTCGATACAATTATTATCCTTGTAATAATTGTATCATTTGATCATGAGCAGAATTTAAGAACCATAAGATAAATCCTCTTTTATCATTTTGGTAGCAGTTCTAAGGACTTCATCATAACATATGAGTTCTATTTTAGAAGATGTATTCCTTATGATGAATCTGTCAGATAACATTTATCATTTTATAATTCATATACTTTTATGGAACACAATCATCTACATCTAAGATGATTGACTTTAGAATATATTTTTTAATAGTTATCGTATGATTCAATCCTTTTATCATGAATTCTGACTTAACGAAAGTCATGAAGAATTCGTCAGACCCCATCATCAGTCATATGCTAGATTGGCTCGACTCGAGTTTACTTGTGAATCTCGTAGAAACTCTTTTTCAGTATTCACACTTGCTTTGGCCAAAGAATTTCTAAACTCAGTCTCGTGAATCACATAAGACTTCTCTTTTTCTATCAAGATCGATAGATTTTTTCTAGATGCATCATAATCTAAACAACGAATCTGAACCTACTAAAACCAATATACACAGCAAGGATCTGAATAGCTCGGGACCAAGAAAATATGTAGTTAAACCCAATAGCCTCACTGCGAATAGCCAATGACATTATAGGTCAAAAGATCACTAACACCACTGCAACATCGAGAAGACCACTGACGAGTGAGTAAATATCCATATGGTTTCTCATGTTGGTCATACTCAGTGTAAGTTATTCTCTAACAACCATCCACACGCTCACCCCAGTGTCTCTATACTGCATACCCAAGACTCATCTATCCATAAGGGAGGTGAACCATGCACTGATCTCCAATGGATTGATCACTATCCTCAGTGATGATCCTTTGATCAAAAATATTTAAAAATTAACTATTAATTAATGTATATCTCAAATTTTTAACTTTTTAAGAATATATAAAAATCATCTTTGTTAATTTCTAAGACAAATTATGGATACATAAACATGACTGAAAAGAATAAGCCCTTTATTGATAAGCAAAAGTTACAAGTACAAGTTTTAAGCCCTGTAATTACATAATATATCAATCAATAATTGGCTTCTAGGACATAAATCCAACAAACTTCCACTTGATCTAAAGCTAATTGGCCATATACCTAAGATCCATCTTTCCAAGATGAGCTTCAATCTTCTGTTGGCTGAGAGGCATGATCAGTGGGTGCATCATATTCAATGCAGAGTCGACTCTCTGTACCTTGATGAATTTTTTTTGAGATATTCGCATATGATGTGAAACCGTCACTCTATGTGCTTGAACTTCTAGTGAGACCTGAACTCCTTAGCGAGGGCTATGACATCTTTGTTATCGCAGTACAGTGCAATGGCATCTAATGGCATCACATCCAGCTCCACAATGAACTTCTTAAACCCAAAAGCTTCTTTAGTAACTTCAGAGGTAGCAATGTAATTGGCTTCCATGATTGAATCTGCAATGATTGACTATTTGAAATCTTTTTAGCTAACCGTACCATCATTGTTTAAGAAGTATATCTTGATGTAGACTTTCTAAAGTCTGAATTGGTGTATCCCGCAACTTTCAGCTTTGATCCTCCATTAAAGACCAACATTAAATCTTTAATCCTTCTCAAATACTTAAGGATATTTTTAACAGCAATCCAGTATTTTTCATCTGGATTCACCTGATATCTGCTCGTGACACTCACAACAAGTTCTATATCAGGGTGTGTACATAATATGGCATACATGAGGCTCTTTATTGTCGAAGTATAAGGGATCTTGCTCATGCACTAGATCTCCTCAGGTGTGTCAGGATACATCTTCTTGAAGAGATAAATGCCATATCTAAGGGGCAAATGACCCCTCTTGAAATTTTTCATGCGGAACCTTTTCAGCACCTTCTTTATGTATATTCACTGTGAGAGTCCTATCATCCTTTTATATCTATCTCTATAGATCGTTGTACCAAGAATATAGAAAATTTCTCCTAGGTCTTGAAAGAAGAGTGCCCTACAAGCCAATCGCAAGTGTGTTGTGATGCATTTTTTTTTATAATTTTTCAACTCATGTAATGATATTTATTATTTGATAATAAAATGAGGTATTGATTCATTATATTAGTTGCTTCTTATTATGACTAAGATTATGATGAATCCCAAAAATTAGGATAATGATTTTAAGAGACATGAATAGGTCATGCTAGTGAGACATAAAATTCTAAAATTCTAATCTTAAATATTTTTGATCGTAGGAACATTGAGTCAGAGATCAATATTTTGAATAGACTGGCACATCCTATGTATGCTCGATGGAGAGGGTGGCAGATCTCACTAGCTACTTGTGTGGGACACTAATACAAAGATATAGGTGCTCATTTGAGAAATGAGTTCACTAAATTGACTTGATAAAAGAGAACATCTTATGGAAGCCTTGCTTGCATGTCAAAGTGTTGGGAAATGTGTCCCAAAAAGCCAATCGTCAAGCTGTTGACGGTTGAGCAACCAAGTATTGTAATTGATTTGTTAATAAATAAAATATATTTGGCATCTTCATCATAAGCTTTCATCTTCTAATGAACTCCATTGTTATGATGAAGTCCTTAGGACTATTTAAGTTCGATAAAGAGAGGATTTATCGATTAGTCCTTAAAACTGTTCACGACCAAATGATAGGCTGTTAATAAGGACGACAGCTTCTATCGAGCATAGGTCGCTGTAGGCCATATGGGTTGGTTGTCCTCTTAACTAAGGAGTGTGGAGACACTGGTATGGCATACAGGTGAGATGTAAGGGTACATCATCATTGAACATGACCAACTCCAGAGCATTCTGCTGTCGAGAATGTCTCTGATGGGATATAGGTATAAGTGTCCCTTAGACTTGAGATCGCCTCAGTGACTTGCAAGCAACTCACTGTGCTTTGGTACTGGACTAACTGAATTTCTAATTCAGGGACGGAAGGCTTCTGGGCACAGTCAAGTACTTGCGAAGTCAGAGTGTGATCGAGATGGGATTGACCACTCCAAGAGTTGGAGAAGAATGAGTCGCTGTATTTCAATTTAGCAAAACCTTGGCCAGGGTAATCCATCAGATGGATTTGATATTTTGAAATACAATGTGGACAACCTGATCAGAGTTGACAGTTGAGCTCTTGGGTGTCCTATGATCATTTTGGTCAAGGGGATGAATTATATGAAAACTATATCCGCATGGGTTCTAAGGATGTTGTTCTACACATTCGACCTATCCGGTCGTCGGGTATCATTGCTAGATGGTCACTTCGATTGGTATAGGAATTTGTTCCTATGCTACCGGCTTAGGTTCGAACCTATGAGGTCACACACATTAGAGTTCATGATCCGATCGGATGGTTGATCAATGATTAAGAATCGTTCTAGGGTTAGATGATCAATACGATTGATATTTAACCCAGTACAAGTGTTATAGGAGGATCGATTAACAATTTGATTGCTAATTGGCTTAATTTGATTAAGCCAATGGGCTGAGATTAAGTCTAATTAAATATGATTTAATTAGACTTATTTTGGGCTTGATTGGATCAAGTCCAATTAGTTTATTGGATAAGCCAAGTGCAAGGAAAAACTAGTCCTAGTTCAACTAGGACTTGGATCAATCTAATTTCTAATTTGATTAGAAAATTAAATCAGATTTAAATCTAATTTAATCTGATTAAATTAGGTTCTTAATTGGGTTAAGACCTATTTTAATTGGGTTGATCTAATTTTGATTTGATTTGGTTTGGGAAACCAAATTAAAACAAGTCATAAGATAGAATCCTAGTAGGACTAGGATTCCACCTTGCGCCACATAAACCTTCTCCATGCCCTCTCTCTTAATTCAACGCCAATCTCCACTTATTTTGTGCGACAAAAGCCCTCTCCCAGATCTCTCTCACATTCACAAAAGGTCTCCTCTCTTCTTTCTTACATGGAAGGTGGTTTGGATCAAATCTATAAGGAATAAGTTTGGATTTCGAATTCTATGAGATAGAGTTTTAGAAATCCAAAACTCTTTCAATTTTGCACCGAATTTATCCAAATTTGTTTTGGAATTTTTGTGGCTTTTAGGGTTTACATTGTGCACCCTTTTTTATTGATCCATCCACGAAAATATGAAGCAGGTGCTCAAGAGTTGGGCATCCCTTTACTTGCCATGTTTGGATAAGCCTTCACTAGGTGTTTGACCTAGACAAGGACTCTATCATATCTCTCTATATAAGATGAGTTTCTTCATGAAATTTAAAGAAAAGATAGATATTTGAGATACCTTTCTGCCATCCAAAAATTAGAGAGAAATACCATTGGGTCGTGGAGATATAAAAGACGCAAGTTTGGGTGTCTAGAGAGAAAAACGTGAAGAAGAAGAGGGTCTTCTTCTAGGGTTTTTATTTTCATATCTTTCCTCCTTCCATCTTGAGTTTCCTGAGAGTGTCTCAGATCTGAAACTCCTCCTTCTACTTTCCATCTTTGGAAGAGTCCAAATCAAGAAGAAGGAGGCACCTGATCAACCATCAAAGAAGGATCAGCGCAGTACTAGCATACTGTGCTGATTTTCTGAAGCAGGACTTCTGATCGAGATTCGTGGGCTCGTGTGGATGACTCCTAGAGGCCGGACGCGTGTGCGGCTTGCAACATCATCCTTAAGCCCAGATCAGCAAGGTTAGAACGTCTAACTTGCAAGGTAACAGATCTGATCTATTGTTTAATACATACATTAGATGTAGCTAGTATAGAAACATGTTGACATGATCAACATGTAGTTCATACTATATTTAAATATATTTTAATTTCTGATTTAATGCCATGTAATAATCATGTAATAGGATCTTAGATCTAGAGATTTTCTGATCTTAGAAAATAAATTTTGATTTATTTTAGTCTTCCGCTGTATGATCTTGAAAAAGTTTCAAGATCTAACCCTCTTTTTCAAGATCTAAACCTGAAACCCTAGATCTGGTTCCTACAATTGGTATCAGAGCCCAGGTTCTTTATTACATGATTATTTATACATGCTTAGATTATTTCTTAGATTAGATCTAATTTATAATCTGATTATTAAATCTGAAATTAAAATTTTAGATCAATCACAAACTACAAGGTTGTCCTGCTGTAAGGTTTACCCCTTACAGTGCAAAGGTTGTCCTAGTTTGTGTAGATCTATCTTTAATCATAAATTTGTTAGATATGATCTAGATTAAATTTATGATTTATTAGATTTAAAAGATGTTTAAATCTGAAATAAAATCTCTTTGTTAATAATTTTTGTGCAAAGAAATTGTTTAAAGTTGAAATTGTTTCAATTACATGAACCTGTTTAGATTAGATCTAAAGTAGTTTCATGTTTATTTCACTTGCATCTTGATTCAGAATCAAACATGCAATATGGTTAATAGAATCATATTGTAAAATTGTTTTACAAATATGAAAATGATTTTTTGAAAAGCCAAACCCAACCCTCAGCCCAAAACTTAATTAAGAATTAAGAAGTTGTTTGATTAGGTTCTAGGATTGTGAATTGAAGAACCTAAGACACAAATCATAACACATTGGGTTAATGGGTTAGTGGGAACTAGGTCCATTAATTGGGTTAGACCTATGGTTAGATTAAAGATGGACTTAATTAGAGAATTGACTAAATCTAATCAATTGTTGTCTTAGATTAGGTCAAGGATTCTCTAGATCAATTACAATAGTTGTAGTTGGTCAAGTCTATATCTTTAACGAGAACCAAATGGACTTGATTCTTGGCTAAGCGGTCTAGCACGAACTGTTAGGTTGATCTAATCGAAACTAATTAAACCAGTTGGTGTCTAAGGTAAACCAGACCGGTGGTTTTTAATTGGGAGCCCGCTTACCTGGCCATTCATGATGGTGTCTAAGGCAAGCTTTGGCAGACCCTCCCACTGATCGAACTTACCTGGCCTCTTGGTGAAATTATGTTTTGATCGGATCACTTGACTATTCGAGCTGACCCATGTCAGCTAGGTAAATCAGTGTGACTGATTTAGGTGCTCCTAGACCAGCCCTTTTAATGGTCTCCCTTAAGCTGACTTGGTGAAGTCAGTGGGAGGATCATGATAAGCTGATTCATCTGACCTCATCCTCTATATTATTTAAATCCTCTAAAATTATTAGGTCCTTAAAATGACAAAGTTATGGAGATAACTGAGTCATAGCCTCCCATTAAGGTGTTTGATAATGAGTCCATGAACTGAATAATCATTGCAGACCCAAAGGCCTGGTGCTTGTTGACTAATGGAATTATCACTCATCATATGACGACTTGGAAGTATCTCTCTAATGGTGGTTAGGTGAGCCAACCAAAGTTGGGCTTAATCATTCGTTGGTTAGATACACCAAGTATGATCATGTTAATGGTTGGACCTAACTGGATCCTTACAGTGGAGGCCAAAGCCTACTGATTAGGTTTCTGGGGCAAAATTAAAATTACTAGAAATTGTTTAGAGAAACAATTGGTTATGAACCTACCCTTAGATGTACATGGGTTGGCCAACCAAAGTTGAGCTTGTGTGCAGTCTAAGTGGATTCTAGTATCCGCTAAGGAATTAGGTTAATTCCTCGAATTGGAGGTAGAGGCTACCAATTCGAATAAAATAGTGGGAGAAACCTTTTGATTAAAGTCCAAATCTTTAGGTTTAATGAATCAATTACTAATTAGGTTATGGTTCTCCTTTGTGCAAATATGGCCACTTCCCTATCGCTCCGATCATTGTTGGACAATGATAAGTTGGTGGGACCCAACTTCGGTAGCTGGTACTGAAAGTTGAAGATAGTCCTAGAGCATGAACGGATCCTATATGTGATAATAGATCCTACACCTGAGGAGCCAGCTGTCAATGCACGTGGAACAATCAGAGACACTTACCAGAAGTGGCTCAGTGATCGGACCATGGTGCGCTGTATCATGCTGGCTATCATGAGCGACGAGTTCAGTCGCAGATTCGAGATGGCTCAGCCAAAGGACAAGCTTCAAGTGTTGGAGGATGCCTTTGGCACACCTGATGATGTGGAGAGGCACAAGAATAGTTGTGCCATCTTCAATGCCAAAATGCGGGATGGTGCCTCTATCACTGATCATGTATTGTACATGATCGAGCTGATGGAATGATTGAGCAAGCTCGACTTTTCCTTGCATGAGAAGCTTGGAAAAGATGCAATACTGAACTCGCTGCCCAAGTCTTATCTCCCATTCCTCACTCATTATAGAATGACAAAGCCTGAAGAGAACTACCACGGGTTACTAGGGTTGCTTCAGAACTTTGAGAAGGATCACCAACTTCACAAGGAGTCGGTGAATTTAGTGGGAGGTTCATCTTCTAGTTCTCGACCTTTTAAGAAAGGGAAGAAGAACAAGAAGAAGAAAGTAAAGAAGGTGCAAGTTCAGGCTAGGACATCAGTGTAGAGCCAGACCAAAAAGGTCAAGCCTGATAGAGTCTATTCTACTGGCAAGCACCCTAGATTAGATAGTGTGTCAGATATCTACTTATGGCACTGTAGGCTAGGTCATATAAACAAGAACAGAATAAACAGGTTGACTCAAGAGGGAATCCTCGAAGTTAGTGATTGTGAATCACTTCCAACCTGTGAGTCTTGTCTTCTTGATAAAATGACCAAGTCACCTTTTACTGGAAAAGGTGAGAGAGCTACTGAGCTCTTGAGCCCAGTACATACTGATGTATGTGGGCCCATGAGCACCAGTGCTAGAGGTGGATATTTCTACTTCATAACTTTCACGGATGACCTATCCCGATATGGATATGTCTATCTGATGAAACATAAGTCGGATTCATTTGAAATGTTCAAACGATTCTGAAGTGAAGTAGAAAAATAAACTGGAAAGAGTATTAAAACTCTTCGATCTGATCGAGCAGGAGAATACCTTTCTAGTAATTTTTTCACATATCTAGGAGAGAATGGGATTCTCTCTCAATGGACTCCTCCAGGAACACCACAGCATAATGGTGTGTTTGAAAGGAGGAATCGAACTTTGTTAGACATGGTCCGATCCATGATGGGTTTTTGCTAGCTTGCTGATATCCTTCTGGGGATATGCACTCGAATCGGCTTGTTATCTGTTAAATAGGATTTCAAGTAAGTCTGTAATTAAGACTCCATATGAGATATGGACAGGGCGTAAGCCAGTACTTTCATACCTTAGGGTCTGGGAGTGCCCGGCCTATGTCAAACGATTAGTCACAGACAAACTTGGACCTAGGTCTGACAAATGCTCATTCATAGGGTACCCCAAAGAGATAAAAGGATATTTTTTATACCATGCTGATGAACAAAAGGTGTTCGTCAGCCTTAAGGCAATCTTTTTAGAAAAAGAGTTCCTTGGTGAAGGAACCGTTGCCTCTAAGGTTGAACTTGATGAAGTTCAACAGGTAGAAGGACCGACACCAATAGCTGAACCTGAGTCGGATATGATTAGATCAGATCCGGAGCCCAATATACCTGTACCATTAAGGCGATCCGGTAGAGTACCGCGTCAGTCGGACAGATACTACGGTTTCTTGGTCCGGGACGGTGATCCCATCGAACTTGATGAGAATAATGAGGATCCGATCACCTATATGGATGCTATGCAGAGACCTGATTCCGAGAAATGGCTTGAAGCCATGAAATTCGAAATGGAGTCCATGAAGGTCAACGATGTATGGACATTGGTTGACCCACCTGAAGGGGTTAAACCCATTGGGTGTAAATGGGTCTTCAAAAGGAAGAGGGGCGCAGACGGAAAGGTGGAGACCTATAAAACCCGTCTGGTCGCCAAGGGGTATCGTCAACGTTATGGTATTGACTATGACGAGATGTTTTCCCCTGTGGCAATGCTCAAATCTATTCAGATAATACTTGCAATAGCTGCCCATCTGGATTATGAGATCTGGCAAATGGATGTAAAGACAGCCTTCCTGAATGGAGAGCTGACCGAAGAGGTGTATATGATACAACCTGAGGGTTTACATCCACAGATGAGTCTAAGGTGTGCAAGCTTCAGAAATCTATTTATGGATTGAAGCAAGCTTCTCGGAGTTGGAACATGCATTTGATAAAGTGATCAAAACGTATGGCTTCATTAAGAATGGATAAGAGCCCTGCATCTATAAATGGGCAAATGGTCCAGTTGTGGTATTCCTTGTCTTGTACGTGGATGACATTCTCTTAATCGGAAATGACATCCCCGCACTACAGGGAATAAAAGTTTGGTTGTCATCACAGTTCTCCATGAAGGACTTGGGTGAAGCATCCTACATCCTAGGGATGAAGATCTATAGGGATAGATCTAAAAGGATACTTGGGTTATCCCAGTCCATGTACATAGACACTGTGCTGAAGAGGTTCAGCATGGAGAGAGCGTATAGGTAGAGTCCCATATGCTTCAGCCGTGGGATCTATCATGTACGCCATGACATGTACAAGACCAGATGTGGCATACTCACTAGGAGTAGTGAGTAGATACCAATCTGATCTTGGAGAAAACCACTGGAAAGTGGTTAAAGCCATCCTTAAGTATTTGAGAAATACTAAGGACCAATGGTTGATTTATGGCGAGTCAGATCTGAAACTTGTGGGGTTCACAGACTCCACCTTCCAATCTGACCATGATGACAGCAGGAGTGTGTCGGGTTATATCTTTACTCTGAATGGTGGAGCCATCTGCTGGAAGAGTTCCAAGCAGCATACTGTGGCGGACTCTGTTTGTGAAGCAGAGTATATCGCAGCATCAGATGCCGTGAAGGAAGCTGTGTGGCTGAGAAAATTCATCAATGAGCTCGGAGTAGCACCCTCCCTCGATGGTCCAGTCCTACTCTACTGCGACAGCACTGGTACCATAGCTCAGGTGAAGGAACCCAAAGCACATCAGTGGACGAAGCACATCTTGCACTGCTTCCACCTGGTCCGAGAGATCGTGGATCGAGGTGACGTCGACCTTCAGAAGATCGATGGAAAAGAGAACCTAGCCGACCCTTTCACTAAAGCCCTGGCAATAAAGGAGTTCGACAACCACAAGTCGAAGATGGGTATTAGATACTGTGTCGAGTGGCTTTAGGACAAGTGGGAGTTGTTGGGAAATGTGTCCCAAAAAGCCAATCGTCAAGCTGTTGACGGTTGAGCAACCAAGTATTGTAATTGATTTGTTAATAAATAAATATATTTGGCATCTTCATCATAATCTTTCATCTTCTAATGAACTCCGTTGTTATGATGAAGTCCTTAGGACTATTTAAGTTCGATAAAGAGAGGATTTATCGATTAGTCCTTAAAACTGTTCACGACCAAATGATAGGCTGTTAATAAGGACGACAGCTTCTATCGAGCATAGGTCGCTGTAGGCCATATGGGTTGGTTGTCCTCTTAACCAAGGAGTGTGGAGACACTGGTATGGCATACAGGTGAGATGTAAGGGTACATCATCATTGAACGTGACCAACTCCAGAGCATTCTGCTGTCGAGAATGTCTCTGATGGGATATAGGTATAAGTGTCCCTTAGACTTGAGATCGCCTCAGTGACTTGCAAGCAACTCACTGTGCTTTGGTACTGGACTAACTGAATTTCTAATTCAGGGACAGAAGGCTTCTGGGCACAGTCAAGTACTTGCGAAGTCAGAGTGTGATCGAGATGGGATTGACCACTCCAAGAGTTGGAGAAGAATGAGTCACTGTATTTCAATTTAGCAAAACCTTGGCCAGGGTAATCCATCAGATGGATTGATATTTTGAAATACAATGTGGACAACCTGATCAGAGTTGACAGTTGAGCTCTGGGGTGTCCTATGATCATTTTGGTCAAGGGGATGAATTATATGAAAACTATATCCGCATGGGTTCTAAGGATGTTGTTCTACACATTCGACCTATCCGGTCGTCGGGTATCATTGCTAGATGGTCACTTCGATTGATATAGGAATTTGTTCCTATGCTACGGCTTAGGTTCGGTCCTATGAGGTCACACACATTAGAGTTCATGATCCGATCAGATGGTTGATCAACGATTAAGAATCGTTCTAGGGTTAGATGATCAATACGATTGATATTTAACCCAGTACAAGTGTTACAGGAGGATCGATTAACATTTGATTGCTAATTGGCTTAATTTGATTAAGCAATGGGCTGAGATTAAGTCTAATTAAATATGATTTAATTAGATTTATTTTGGGCTTAATTGGATCAAGTCCAATTGGTTTATTGGATAAGCCAAGTGCAAGGAAAAACTAGTCCTAGTTCAACTAGGACTTGGGTCAATCTAATTTCTAATTTGATTAAAAATTAAATCAGATTTAAATCTAATTTAATCTGATTAAATTAGGTTCTTAATTGGGTTAAGACCTATTTTAATTGGGTTGATCTAATTTTGATTTGATTTGATTTGGAAAACCAAATTAAACAAGTCATAAGACAGAATCCTAGTAGGACTAGGATTCCACCTTGGCGCCACATAAACCTTCTCCACGCCCTCTCTCTTAATTCAATGCCAATCTCCACTTATTTTGTGCGACAAAGCCTCTCCCAGATCTCTCTCACGTTCACAAAAGGTCTCCTCTCTTCTTTCTTACATGGAAGGTGGTTTGGATCAAATCTATAAGGAATAAGTTTGGATTCAAATTCTATGAGATAGAGTTTTAGAATCCAAAACTCTTTCAATTTGCACCGATTTATCCAATTGTTTTGGAATTTTTGTGGTTTAGGGTTACATTGTGCACCCTTTTCTATTGATCCATCCACGAAAATATGAGGAGGTGCTCAGGTTGGGCATCCCTTTACTTGCCATGTTTGGATAAGCCTTGACTAGGTGTTTGACCTAGACAAGGACTCTATCATATCTCTCTATATAAGATGTTTCTTCGTGAAATTTAAAGAGGAGATAGATATTTGAGATAACTTTCTGCCATCCAAAAAATCAGAG
>NC_026003.2:69996451-70039751 GCF_000442705.2 Elaeis guineensis
TTTCTAATAAATTTTTTTGTCATAGCATTTTTAATAATGATCTTCTGATTCTATCTAATGATAATATTTTTCACATTGATGAAAGTAAAAAGCAAAAGAGAGAAGAGTTGAATAATACTTTACTTTGGTATTGTCGACTTGGTCATATAAGTGAGACAAGTATTAACAAGCTATACAAAAAAGAGTTTTTCGATCTTTATGATTATGAATCATTAGGTACTTATGAATCTTGTCTTATGGAAAAATGACTAAGACTCTATTTAGTGGATATGGAGAAAAGATAAGTGAGTTATTAGGACTTGTACATACTGATGTATGTGGTCCTATGACAATAGAAGCCAGAGAAGGATACTCTTATTTTATAATGTTCACTGATAATTTATCTAAATTTTGATATGTGTATCTTATGAAATACAAATTCGAAGCCTTGATAAATTTAAAGAGTATCAAAGTATGGTTGAGAAACAAACTGAAAAAAAAAAATTAAAATCCTTCGATCTGATCGAGGATAATAATACTTATCAAATGAGTTTTTAGATCATCTTAAAGAAAATAGAATTCTCTTAGAATGGATCCCTCCCTATACACCACAGCTAAATGGTGTAGCAGAAAGGAGGAATCACATTTTATTAGATATGATGTGGTCCATGATGTGCCTTACAGATTTGTCTATTTTTTTTTGGAGACATGCTTTAGAAACTGCTATCTATATTCTGAATAGAGTACCTTCAAAATCTATACCAAGCACTCCATATGAGATATGGAGAGGAAAGAAGCCTAATCTTAAGTATCTTAAGATATGGGGCTGTCCAGCTTATGTTAAAAAAAAATTTAGACATAAGCTGAGTGCTAGGGCAGATAAATGCTTGTTTGTAGGCTATCCTAAAGAGACTATAGGATATCTCTTTTACCATCCTACTAAACAAAAGGTATTTCTCAGTAAATATGCCATTTTTATGAAAAAAGAGTTTATCCTAGAAAGAGACAGTGCGAAGAAAATTGAACTTGGAGAAGTTCAAGACCTACAAATGCAAGCACAAGATGATCCTCAACCAAAAATATCCATTAATGAAGTACAATCACAAAATACACCTCTTCTCCGAAGGTCGAATAGAGTACGAAATGTATCAATAAGGTATGGGTTCATTATTGAGAATAACGAAGTCCACATCATTGAGAATGATGAACCTTTGACTTATACAGAAGCCATTATGAGTAGGAACTCAGACAAATGGCTAGAGGCTATGAAATCCAAAATGAACTCCATATACTCCAACCAAGTGTGGACTTTGATTGATGCACCAGAGGGTGTGACCCCTATTAGATGTAAATAGGTCTATAAGAAAAAGATTAGAGCGAATGGCCAAGTTGAAACCTATAAAGCTAGATTGGTAGCTAAAGGTTTTAGGCAAAAATAGGTTATTGATTATGATGAAATATTTTCACCTATTGCCATACTCAAATTTATATGGATTATGCTTGCAATAGTAGTATACCATGATTATGAGATTTGATAAATGGATGTGAATACCGTCTTCCTTAATGGTTATCTTGAGGAAGAGATTTACATATCTCAGTCAGAAGAATTTGTCTCAAAAGGGAGAGTAAATCAAGTATGCAAGCTTAAGAAATCTATTTATGGATTAAAGTAAGCCTCGATGAGTTGGAACATCCGATTTGATGTTACAGTCAAAGAATTTGACTTTATCAAAAATATGGATGAACCTTGTGTATACAAGAAGACTAGTGGAAGTGCCATTATCTTCTTAGCTTTATATGTGGATGATATACTTCTTATTGAGAATGATATCCCAATGTTACAATCGGTCAAGACATGGCTATCAAGTAAGTTTTCTATGAAGGATTTGGATGAAGCATCCTATATAGTAGATATAAAGATCTATAGAGATAGATCTAAGAGGATGTTAGGCTTGTCTCGATCCAGGTACATAGATTTAGTACTAAAAAGGTTTAGCAAGGATGGAAATAAAAGAGGTTGCTTACCCATGAGTCAAGGCATACATCTCTTTAAAAAGATGTCTCCTAAAATATCAGAAGAGAAAAATAGAATGAGTTCTATTCTCTAAGCTTCAGTAGTAGGGTCGATCATGTATGCTATGCTATGTACTAGGCCTGATATTGTCTATGCTTTAGGCATAGTTAGTAGATTTCAGACTGATCTAGAAGAGGATCATTGGAAAGCAGTGAAAAATATTCTTAGGTAACTGAGAAAGACTAAAGATATTTTTCTTGTATATGGAGGATCTGATCTAAAATTAAAAAGTTATTCTAACTCTAGTTTTCAATCAGACCCTGATGATAGCAAGTCCACTTTAGGATATATCTTTACTCTTAATGGTGGAGCTGTTAGTTAGAAAAGTTACAAGCAGCAGACTATAGCTGACTCAACCACTGAGGCAGAATATATAGCTGCAAGTGAAGCTGCCAAGGAAGCTGTCTGGATGAAGAAGTTCATCACTAAATTGGGTGTGGTTCCTGAGATTAAAAATTTAGTACCACTTTACTGCGATAATATTGAAGCAGTTGCTCAAGCAAAGGAACCAATGTCTCATCATAAATCCAAGCATATTTTAAGATGCTTTCATCTCGTTCGTGAAATAGTCGAAAGACAAGATGTTGTCATTGAACGAGTAGAAACAACGAATAACATATCAGACCCATTCACTAAGGCTCTATCATAGCAGCAGTTCGATCACCATCTTAATTGTATGGGGATAAAATATAAGGGTGATTGGCTTGAGTGCAAATGACAGATTGAAAAGAATATGCCCTACAAACCAATCGAAATTTATATTTTGATGAGTTTTCCTTGTAATCTTCCAGACTCATATATTGACTCTTTAAATAATAAAAGATATTTTTCATCATATACTGCATTTTACTTTTGTAATGATTATGATGAACTCCATAAATCAGGGTAATGGGTTTAGGGTTATGATGAGATCATACCTATGAGATCTAAAAATCTAAAAATCCTGATTTAGAATATTTTTAGTCATAGGAGCATTGAGAAGGAGATCAATGTTCCAGATAGACTAGCACTTCCTATGTATGCTCGATGGAGAGGGTGGCTGATCTCATATGCCACTTATGTGAGACACTAATACAAAGAAGTGGGTGCCCATTAGAGAATGAGTTCATTGAATTGATCTGACTTAAGAAACATCTTATGAAATTTACTTACTCATCAAAAGATATTTTCTTATAGTGGGAGTTGTGCATATAATCCTTTGACCTGAGACTACCATAGAACCTTGTATATATGAATTCATATTTTTTTGATTCATACTCACTCATGACTTAGTCATGTACGGGATATTCTAGATATGGTAGAATGGGTATGAAGGTTGTGAGTAGGTCAATATGGAATCGATCACTCTTGGTAAGAGGAGATTGCATCTTATTTGCTCTGATCGATTGATGATTCAGAAAGCCTTTGATCAAAGTAGAATAAAAATTAAAAAAAAGTTTTTAATATTTTATTAATAAAATCATCATATAATATTGAGAGAAATATGAGTATGATATTGGATTTGACATCATTCCATATCCGGAGTCATATTTGGGGTATAGGGAGATCGCAGGATCAAGTTGCACGGTAACTTTCTACTGAAGGATATTTTTGATATTTTTATCAAAAATTTATATCTTTTAGATAGACATGATATATTTCTAGATGTCAATCTTGTCTTGTGAGTTTGATCAAATTAAAGAGTTTTATTCGATTGTCAATTAGAACGAGTTCTAATTGCTGAAATCGGGTTAGCTCGATTGGATCTAAATCGGTTAGATTAAATTCTAATCAAATCAAATTGATTTGTACTCAGATCTACTACTAACTAGATGTGAAATCTATTGGGTCATATATAAGAAAAATTGATCAGGGGTCTAATTAGATTAGATCATATTTGCAAAATCGACATGCTAGCACATATTGGAAAAACTAGCTCACTGTTTCGAATCAAATTTGAAATTAATTCCAGATTGGGCTAATTAAGGCTAAATTAATTCAAACCAATTTTAGGTTTGCATTGGGTCAGCCCTTGGCTACATGTGTCAAAAATTTGGATCCAAAAAACCAAGTATCCATGAGTCAAAAATTTTTCTTGGGCGTGGGTCCAATTTTTATGTGCTGAAATAGCTTTCATGTTCCAAGAGATGGGATGCCTCATTCTCGAGCTTATCTAATGTTTCATGTTGAAATAAATTTTTTATAATTTTTATCTTAATTTTAAGCATAAAATTTTTTTTGAAGTTAAAATTCCTTCTATTTTAAACATGAAAATTTGTTGAAGTTAGAAATCCTATCGGTCTGATCCATGCGCCTGACCAAGAGTCCAACTTGTGAAGGACTCTAACCCATTTGTCACGCCACTTCTCAATATGATATTTTTTTCATTCCATTCTGATATTAGTGCCTTCATTTTTTTCTATTGGATGGATAAAATTACACTGATGGGTGGTGGAAAAAAATTATACCATAGGAAGAGGTATCCACATATAGGATGTGAAAGAATGATAGTTTGACTGTCAAGTACATCATATTGGCCTCTATGAGCAATGAGTTGCAAAGATAGTATGAGAGCATGGATACTCAATCCATACTCCTCAATCTTAAAGAGTTGTATATAGAACAGAGTAGGATTGCTAAATATGAGATATCTAAGTAGTTATTCCATGCTAGAATGACTGAGAGATCATCCGTACAAGACCATATCCTGAAGGTCATTGATCTAATCACTAGATTGGGTCAATTAGGTTTTGTGATGGATGGAGAATCAAGTCAAGATTTGATCCTGCAATCTCTCTCTGAGTCATTCGCTAAGTTTGTCATTAACTATCATATGAACAAACTGAATATCTCCTTACCTGAGCTGTTGAATATGCTTAAGATAGCTGAGAGCCACATTAAGAATGAAAAGGACCCACTTCTTCTTGTGGGTAAAATTTTTAAGACGAAGTCAGGTTTTAAGGGTTCAAAGAAAGCACTGAATCTTAAAAGTGGCAAGATGAAGAAGAAGGGGAAGAAAGTCTCAGGATAGGGTACCTACTTTCACTGCGGCAAGACAGGCACTAGAAAAGAAATTATATGTTATATCATGCCATTGTAAAGGCTGGTGCAAGTGACACACCAAAAGGTATGTATGAGATACATACAATTTTGTCATTAAGTTCTTCCAATTCAGACTCTTGGATATTAGATATCGCCTATGATTCTCATATCTGCAAGTCATTGCAGGGGTTGTAGAACATTAGAGTGCTAAAGAAGGGTAACTTCGAGCTCTACGATGTTGGAGGAGAGTCCATCCAAGCAGAGGCTGTGGGGACATATATATTAAAGTTACCTTCTGGAAAGATCTTAAAGCTACAAAACTGTTATTATATGTCTAAGAACATTAGAAATATTATTTCTGTATCATTGCTATTGCAACGAGATTATGAAATAAATGGAAAGAGAAATAGTTGCTCTATTTTTTTTTCTAATAAAATTTTTTTACATGGCGTTATTAATAATGATCTTCTGATTCTATCTAATGACAATATTTTTCATTTTGATGAAAGTAAAAAGTGAAAGAGAGAAGAGTTGAATAATACTTTACTTTGGTATTGTCGACCTAGTCATATAAGTGAGACAAAGATTAACAAGCAATACAAAAAAGAGTTTTTTGATCCTTATGATTATGAATCATTAGGTACTTATGAATCTTGTCTTATGAAAAAAATGACTAAGACTCTATTTAGTGGATATGAAAAAAAGACAAGTGAGTTATTAGGACTTGTACATACTGATGTATGTGGTCCTATGACAATAGAAGCTAGAGAAGGATACTCTTATTTTATAATGTTCACTGATAATTTATCTAGGTTTGGATATGTGTATCTTATGAAATACAAATTCGAAGTCTTTGATAAATTTAAAGAGTATCAAAGTATGGTTGAGAAACAAACTGAAAAAAAAATTAAAATCCTTCGATCTGATCGAGGAGAATAATATTTATCAAATGAGTTTTTAGATCATCTTAAAGAAAATAAAATTCTCTTAGAATGGATCCCTCCCTATACACCATAGCTAAATGGTGTAGCAGAAAGGAGGAATCACATTTTATTAGATATGATGCGGTCCATGATGTGCCTTACAGATTTATCTATTTTTTTTTGGAGATATGCTTTAGAAACCGCTGTCTATATTCTGAATAGAGTACCTTCAAAATCTATGCCAAGCACTCCATATGAGATATGGAGAGGAAAGAAGCCTAATCTTAAGTATCTTAAGATATGGGGCTGTCCAGCTTATGTTAAAAAAAAATTTAGACATAAGCTGAGTGCTAGGACAGACAAATGCTTGTTTGTAGGCTATCCTAAAGAGAGTATAGGATATCACTTTTACCATCCTACTAAACAAAAGGTATTTTTCAGTAAATATGCCATTTTTATGAAAAAAGAGTTTATCTTAGAAAGAGACAGTGCGAAGAAAATTGAACTTGGAGAAGTTCAAGACCTACAAATGCAAGCACAAGATGATCTTCAACCAAAAATATCCATTAATAAAGTACAACCACAAAATACACCTCCTCTCTGAAGGTCGAATAGAGTACGAAATGTATCAATAAGGTATGGGTTCGTTATTGAGAATAATGAAGTCCACATCATTGAGAATGACGAACTTTTGACTTATATAGAAGCCATTATAAGTAGGGACTCAGACAAATGGCTAGAGGCTATGAAATCCAAAATGAACTCCATATACTCCAACCAAGTGTGGACTTTGATTGATGCACCAGAGGGTGTGACCCCTATTAGATGTAAATGTATTGTTGGTGCAAAAATCCGCTTGCATCGGAGAAGCTAAAGTCACGGTCGCCGTCGGGACCTGCAAAAGAAGTCTAAATCGGAGGTGGGGTTGCTCCGGCAAGATCCTCTGACGCTCAAGTCAGTTCTCTGCCTCAACAAGAATGAAGTGCTCAAACGAAAATTTTAGCAGAGTTTCTAGGTAAAAATGAGAGCTTATAGAATAACGTATCTGGGGTTCCCCCTTTTATAGGCAGAGGGGGCAACAAACTGATAGCGATGCCTGTAACCGTCTGGCAGTGGGCCGCCCAGAGTCAGGGGAAGTTTGTTGTGGAGAGTAGTGGAGTGAACCCGTGGCTATCATCGGGGCATGCCGCGTGGAGTATGCCACGGGGAGCGGAGCGACGTCCGTTGTCGCGACTTGCCAAAGGGTGGAAGAATCGCACGGTATCCGTCGCAGGAAGTGGAGCAGGATCGTGGCCATTATTACGGCCTGTCAGGGGGTGATGGAGCCGCATGGAATCTGTCGCAGGAGGTGGAGCAGAGTCGTGGCCATTATTACAGCCTGCCAGGGGGTGATGGAGCCGCGTGGAATTCATCGCAGGAGGTGGAGCAGAGCCATGGCTGTGGCTGTGGCTTGCCAGGGGGTCCAGGCCTATCGGCCAGAGTTCAGCTGGGGTGTCTGATGGAGAGAGGTGGCTAGCTACCTGTCTAAGAGGAGCTTGAAGTATGGCTCTCGCAGCAGCCCGGACGAAGTCCTCTTTCAGTTGAAGGTGGGGATGAGATCCGACTCCCGTGGGAGCCCAGGCGAAGTCTACCTGTAATCACAGTCAGGGGTGAAGTCCGACTCCCGTGGGAGTCCGAACGAAGTTTACCTTCAATTAGAGTCAGGGATGAAGTCTGGCTCCCATAGGAGTCCGGACGAAGTTTACCGGCAGCTCGAGTTGTGGGCGGAGTCCGGCTCCCGTAGGAGTCCGGGCGAAGCCTTTCCTCATTCGGAGTTGGGGATGAGATCCGGCTCCCGTAGGAGCCCGGGCGAAGTCTACCTGTAATCACAGTCAGGGGTGAAGTCCGGCTCCCATGGGAGTCCGGATGAAGTTTACCTTCAATTAGAGTCAGGGACGAAGTCCGGCTCCTGTAGGAGTCTGGGCGAAGCCTTATCTTAGTCGAAGTCGGAGGTGAGACCCGGCTCCCATAGGAGTCTGGGCGAAGCCTACCTGTAATCATGTCAGGGGTGAAGTCCGGCTCCCGTGGAAGTCCGGATGAAGTTTACTTGCAATTAGAGTCAGGGACGAAGTCCGGCTCCCGTAGGAGTCCGGACGAAGTTTACCTGCAGCTCGAGTCGTGGGCGGAGTCTGGCTCCCGTAGGAGTCCGGGTGAAGCCTTTCCTCATTCGGAGTTGGGGACGAGATCCAGCTCCCGTAGGAGCCCGGGCGAAGTCTACCTATAATCACAGTCAGGGGTGAAGTTCGGCTCCCGTGGGAGTCCGGATGAAGTTTACCTTCAATTAGAGTCAGAGACGAAGTCCGGCTCCCGTAGGAGTCTGGGTGAAGCCTTTCCTCAGTCGAAGTTGGGGGTGAGACCTGGCTCCCGTAGGAGTCTGGGCGAAGCCTACCTGTAATCATGTCAGGGGTGAAGTCCGGCTCCCGTGGGAGTCTGGATGAAGTTTACCTGCAATTAAGGTCAGGGACGAAGTCTGGCTCCCGTAGGAGTCCGAACGAAGTTTACCTGCAGCTCGAGTCGTGAGCGGAGTCCGGCTCCCGTAGGAGTCCGGGCGAAGCCTTTCCTCATTCGGAGTTGGGGATGAGATCCGGCTCCCGTAGGATCCCGGGTGAAGGCTACCTGTAATCACAGTCAGGGGCAAAGTCTGGCTCCCGTGGGAGTCCGGACGAAGTTTACCTTCAATTAGAGTCAGAGACGAAGTTCGGCTCCCGTAGGAGTCCGGACGAAGTTTACCTGCAGCTCGGGTCGTGGGCGGAGTCCGGCTCCCATAGGAGTCCGGGCGAAGCCTTTCCTCATTCGAAGTTGGGGATGAGATCCGGCTCCCGTAGGAGCCCGGGAGAAGTCTACCTGTAATCACAGTCAGGGGTGAAGTCCGGCTCTCATGGGAGTCCGGATGAAGTTTACCTTCAATTAGAGTCAGGGACGAAGTCCGGCTCCCGTAGGAGTCTGGGCGAAGCCTTTCCTCAGTCAAAGTTGGGGGCGAGACCCGGCTCCCGTAGGAGTCTGGGCAAAGCCTACCTGTAATCACGTCAGGGGTGAAGTCCGGCTCTCGTGGGAGTTCGGATGAAGTTTACCTGTAGTTAGAGTCAGGGACGAAGTCCGGCTCCCGTAGGAGTCCGGACGAAGTTTACCTGCAGCTCAAGTCATGGGCAGAGTTCGGCTCCCATAGGAGTCTGGGCGAAGCCTTTCCTCGTTCAGAGTTAGGGACGAGATCCGGCTCCCATAGGAGCCCGGGCGAAGCCTACCTGTAATCAAAGTCAGGGGTGAACTCCGGCTCCCGTAGGAGTCCGGACGAAGTTTACCTGTAATTAGAGTCATGGACGAATTTCGGCTCCCATAGGAGTTCGGACGAAGTTTACCTACAATTGAAGTTGGAAGTGATGTCCGGCTCCCATAGGAGTCCGGACGAAGTTTACCTGCAATTAGAATCAGGGACGAAGTCCGGCTCCCGTAGGAGTCCGAATGAAGTTTACCTGCAGCTTGAGTCGTGGGCAGAGTCCGGCTCCCGTAGGAGTTCGGGCGAAGTCTACTTGCAATTGGAGTTGGAAGTGAAGTCCGACTCCCGTAGGAGTCCGGACGAAGTTTACCTGCAATTAGAGTCAGGGACGAAGTCTGGCTCCCATAGGAGTCCGGACGAAGCCTTTCCTCAGTTGAAGTTGGGGGCGAGACCCGGCTCCCGTAGGAGTCTGGGCGAAGCCTACCTGTAATCACGTCTGGGGTGAAGTCCAGCTCCCGTGGGAGTCCGGACAAAGTTTACCTGCAATTAGAGTCAGGGACAAAGTCTGGCTCCCGTAGGAGTCCGGACGAAGTTTACCTACAGCTCGAGTCATGGGCGGAGTCCGGCTCCCGTAGGAGTCCGGGTGAAGCCTTTCCTCATTCGAAGTTGGGGACGAGATCCGGCTCCCGTAGGAGCCCGGGCGAAGCCTACCTGTAATCATATTCAGGGGTGATGTCCGGCTCCCGTAGGAGTCCAAACGAAGTTTACCTACAATTAGAGTCAGGGATGAAGTCCGGCTCCCGTAGGAGTCCGGATGAAGTTTACCTACAATTGGAGTTGGAAGTGAAGTCCGGCTCCCGTAGGAGTCCGGACGAAGTTTACCTGCAATTAGAGTCAGGGACGAAGTCCGGCTCCCATAGGAGTCCGGACGAAGTTTACCTGTAGCTTGAGTCGTGGGCGGAGTCCGGCTCCCATAGGAGTTCGGGCGAAGTCTGCCTGCAATTGGAGTTGGAAGTGAAGTCCGGCTCCCGTAGGAGTCCAGATGAAGTTTACCTGCAATTAGAGTCAGGGACGAAGTCCGGCTCCCGTAGGAGTCCGGACGAAGTTTACCTGCAGCTCGAGTCATGGGCGGAGTCCGGCTCCCGTAGGAGTTCGGGCGAAGTCTGCATGCAATTGGAATCGGGGATGAAGTCCGGCTCCCGTAGGGGTCCGGACGTCGCGAAGAATCCGGTCGACGCTGGCGGGGTCCTGCCCGTCGGCAAAACTTGGGAGTGTGGCGGAGGCTCGGCTGCCCGAGAGGTTTGAAGAGATGTTGCCGGAGGTCGAAAGTCAGTTGGATCCCTAGAGGGTCACTCCCGTCACGAACTTCGGCTGGGGGGTATTTTATACCCAACATGTATCTATAAGAAAAAGATTAGAGCGAATGGCCAAGTTGAAACCTATAAAGCTAGATTGGTAGCTAAAGGTTTCAGGCAAAAATAGGGTATTGATTATGATGAAATATTTTCACCTATTGCCATACTTAAATCTATACGGATTATGCTTGCAATAGTAGTATACCATGATTATGAGATTTGACAAATGGATGTGAATACCGTCTTCCTTAATGGTTATCTTGAGGAAGAGATTTACATATCTCAGTCAGAAGAATTTATCTCAAAAGGGAGAGCAAATCAAGTATGCAAGCTTAAAAAATCTATTTATGGATTAAAATAAGCCTCGATGAGTTGGAACATCCGATTTGATGTTACAGTCAAAGAATTTGGCTTTATCAAAAATATGGATGAACCTTGTGTATACAAGAAGACTAGTGGAAGTGCCATTATCTTCTTAGCTTTATATGTGGATGATATACTTCTTATTGAGAATGATATCCCAATGTTACAATCGGTCAAGACATGGCTATCAAGTAAATTTTCTATGAAGGATTTGGATGAAGCATCCTATATACTAGGTATAAAGATCTATAGAGATAGATCTAAGAGGATGTTAGGCTTGTCCCAATCCAGGTACATAGACTTAGTACTAAAAAGGTTTAGCATGGATGGAAATAAAAGATGTTGCTTACCCATGAGTCAAGACATACATCTCTTTAAAAAGATGTCTCCTAAAATATCAGAAGAGAAAAATAGAATGAGTTCTATTCCCTAAGCTTCAGTAGTAGGGTCGATCATGTATGCTATGCTATGTACTAGGCCTGATATTATATATTCTTTAGGCATAGTTAGTCGATTTCAGACTGATCTAGAAGAGGATCATTGAAAAATAGTAAAAAATATTCTTAGGTAACTGAGAAAGACTAAAGATATTTTTCTTGTATATGGAGGATCTGATCTAAAATTTAAAAGTTATTCTGACTCTAGTTTCCAATCAAACCCTGATGATAGCAAGTCCACTTTAGGATATATCTTTACTCTTAATGGTGGAGCTGTTAGTTAGAAAAGTTACAAGCAGCAGACTGTAGCTGACTCAACCACTGAGGCAGAATATATAGCTGTATGTGAAGCCGCCAAGGAAGCTGTCTGGATGAAGAAGTTCATCACTGAATTGGGCATCGTTCCTGAGATTAAAAATCCAATACCACTTTACTGTGATAATATTGGAGCAGTTGCTCAAGCAAAAGAACCAATGTCTCATCATAAATCCAGGTATATTATAAGATGCTTTCATCTCGTTCGTGAAATAATCGAAAGACAAGATGTTGTCATTGAACGAGTAGAAACAACGAATAACATATCAGATCCATTCACTAAGGCTCTATCACAGCAGCAGTTCGATCCCCATCTTAATTGTATGGGGATAAAATATAAGAGTGATTGGCTTTAGTGCAAATGACAGATTGAAAAAAATATGCCCTACAAACCAATCGAAATTTGTATTTTGATGAGTTTTTCTTGTAATCTTCCAGACTCATATATCGATTCTTTAAATAATAAAAGATATTTTTCATCATATGCTGCATTTTACTTTTGTAATGATTATGATGAATTTCATAAATCAAGATAATAGATTTAGGATTATGATGAGATCATACCTATGAGACCTAAAAATCTAAAAATCCTTATTTAGAATATTTCTAGTCATAGGAGCATTGAGAAGGAGATCAATGTTCCAGATAGACTAGCACTTCCTATGTATGCTCGATGGAGAGGATGGCTGATCTCATATGCCACTTGTGTGAGACACTAATACAAAGAAGTGGGTGCTCATTAGAGAATGAGTTCATTGAATTGATCTGACTTAAAAAATATCTTATGAAATTTACTTACTCGTCAAAAGATATTTTCTTATAGTGGAAGTTGTGCATATAATCCTTTGACCTGAGACTACCATTGAACCTTATATATATGAATCCATATTTTTTTTATTCATACTCACTCATGACTTAGTCATGTACAGGATATTCTAGATATGATAGAATGTGTATGAAGATTGTGAGTAGGTCAACATGGAATCGATCACTCCTGGTAAGAGGAGATCGCATCCTATTTGCTCTGATCGATTGATGATTCAGAAAGCCTTTGACCAAAGTAGAATAAAAATTAAAAAGAATTTTTAATATTTTATTAATAAAATCATCATATAAGATTGAGAGAAATATGAGTATGATATTGGATTTGACATCATTCCATATCCGGAGTCATATTTGGGGTATAGGGAGATCACAGGATCAAGTTGCACAATAACTTTCTACTGAAGGATATTTTTGATATTTTTATCAAAATTTTATATCTTTTAAATAGACATGATATATTTCTAGATGTCAATCTTGTCTTGTGAGTTTGATCAAATTAAGGAGTTTAATTCGATCGTCAATTAGAATGAGTTCTAAGTGCTGAAATCGGGTTAGCTCGATTGAATCTAGATCGGTTAGATTAAATTCTAATCAAATCAAATTGACATGTACTTAGATCTACTACTAACTAGATATGAAACCTAATGGGTCACATATAAGAAAAATTAATCAGGGATTTAATTGGATTAGATCATATTTGCAAAATAGACATGCTAGCACATATTGGAAAAACTAGCTCACTATTTCGAATCAGATTTGAAATTGATTCTAGATTGGGCTAATTAAAACTAGATTAATTCAAACCAATTTTAGGTTTGCATTGGGTCAGCCCTTGGCTATATGTGTCAAAAATTTGGATCCAAAAAACCAAATATCCATGAGTCAAAAATTTTTCTTGGGCGTGGGTCCAATTTTTATGCACAGAAATAGCTTTCATGTTCCAAGAGATGGGATGCCTCATTCTCGAGCTTATCTAATGTTTCATGATAAAATAAATTTTTTATAATTTTTATCTTAATTTTGAGCATAAAATTTTTTTTTGAAGTTAAAATTCCTTCTATTTTAAACGTGAAAATTTGTCAAATTTGGAAATCCTATCGGTCTGATCCTTGCGCCTGACCAAGAGTCCAACTTGTGAAGGACTCTAACCCATTTGTCACGCCACTTCTCAATCTGAGATTTTTTTCATTCCATTCTAATATTAGTGCCTTCATTTTTTTCTATTGGATGGATAAAATTACATTGATGGGTGGTGGAGAAAAATTATGCCATGGGAAGCTGTGCAACGCATCGGAGAATCATCAAGAAAAATATTCCGAAGAGTCTTTCTGCGTGAAGCGTCTCTTGTATTTTTTTCGATGGTTGTCATGTATCAAAATCTTTTAGATGAGCATGAGAATTCATCAGGAGGTATGAGATTTTTTGATGAATGCGAGATGGCATGTGAAAGGAGCATGAATAATTTTTGAAGGCAACCCGTCGCCAAGTATTTAAAGGGGTGTGCGTCAGGAGATTGGATTCATTCAGATTTCTAATTTCTCTTTTTTTTCTAATATCCTCTCCCTATTATCCAATTAGTTCTTTCCTTCTCTTGTTAGGATAAGTCCAAAAATAGTAAGGGCAAGTTTGATTTTAGGATAAGAGTTTAGGAACAGAATTAACGAAGACAAGGAGAGAAGAAAGGTAGAGATAGGAAGGCTAGGAGAAGGTGAAAAGGGTCTTGAGATCTTGGTATCTAAAAAAATTTTTAGAGTGAGAATTTTAGAGGAAAAATCATCTCAAAGAGTTGGTATCCTGATCATAGCCCTGTGTGGATCACTGTTGGAGGGCGAACACTTGGGCGTCTGGTGGAGGTTCTGCCAGAATTTGGATTAAGCGCTGTAGGTATTCTTCTATAGCTTGAATTTAATTTTAAATTTATATTATATATGATTGTTAATCATCAAGAAGATGCTAGTTTAAAGATTTTATATTTAAAATTTCCTAATTTAAATTTTGAAATCTATTATGCTTTCGCTGTGCATGCCCACCCTGAAACCCTACACTTCTCACATATGAAATTTTATCCAAATAATGTGTCATTTGGTGATGGCCTTCCTATTTAAATAAAGATTTATGTGGCAAAATTTTATGCTAATCTGATGTGTAAAGAGATGCAAGAAGCATCACGTTCTGGGCATGTTCGCGCATGAGAAGGCAGGAATCGACGTATCACCCCCTGAGGAGTCCTTCTGTTTAAAGAATCTCAGATAAGTGATACGAGGACTTGATATACCTTTCTAGATGAGGCATGCCTTCTCTGTTAATGCCCCATCTAGTGCTATAAATAGGAGACGGCAGATGGGGTGATCATTCAATTCTTACATCCCCTATCCACTCCCTCTCTCCCTCTCTTACAACTCTAGGTTTTAGGACAAGGCTTGTTCTTTTAAGACAAGCCTAATCCTAATAGCTCTAAGGGTTTAAAATGTCTAAAAAAAGATGGTCAAGTCCAGTGGATGGTTCAGAAAGGTTCAAACTCAGATCTGAAGAAAGATCTGATCGATTGGTGGCTGGTTGAGTTCTAGGGGCTAGAACTCTTGAAGCAAGATGAAGGAGTGTTGTCCTTGGTTTAATTTTTGTGTGGATCACTGTTGGAGGGTGGATACTTGGATGCCTCATAAAAGTTGGATTAACATTATAGATATTCTTCTTATCTAAATTTATTTTATTTTACTTTGATTGATATAGTCAAGAGTTTCTGGGCATTAGGGTTTCCGATGCATCGGATGTTTTTAATAAAAATTTTAAACACCTAATCCTTTCGCTGTGCCACTAGAATCCAACAGTAGTATCAGAGCCTATCTTGATCTATATAATCAAAAATTAAATTATTATCTTGATTGTGATCAAGCATGGATTTTTAGTTTGGTTCAAGTCGGCTCAAGGGTTGAACCCGATTGAACATCCAAACCCTAGTATATCTTAGAGATCTGTTTTAAATATAAAATGTATGATGTATATGTAGAATTTTCTTAGTAGCTTAGTACTCTAATTGAGGTTCATCACCAGACCGTCTGATCATAGGAGCAAGTAGGGTTCAAAGACCCTCTCTTCCTATTCAATAGGATACTCTTATGGCGTGTAGGAGTGCCACTGTGATTCTCAAGAAGAAGAACTGTGAAAAGAGTATTTTGTATTCATGAATATTATTAAAACCTCATACATATATGATATGCTTAAAATGCTAGTTGTAGTCATATTGTATGATTATGTTTTTATATCTTAAAGATATGACTGGATGCTATGTTTAGTTGTTATAATTTTTAAGATATAACTATATTTGTGCATCATTGTGATTGATTGATTTAAGATGTGCTTGAGGCTATTAAAGCCCTCATAAAATCATATTAAGTCGTAGTATTGTGAATCAATAGCTGACCTATTTTTTTGAATCGATTAATTAATTGGTGTCTAAGGAGTGTTTCAAGTACGGTGGTTATTTAATTGATTCTGTTGCTGGCCTGATCAATTTTATTGGTGTCTAAGAAAAGCAACGGGGGGACCCCCACCAATCTTAACATTTTTTTGATCAATTAAATTAATTCAAATCTTGAATGATAGTAGCTCAGTGTTTTGAATACTACATATGCCTTCCTTCATGCCTAGTCAATATCCTATCAAAAATCATAGTAGGTTTGTTGTGATATCCACAAGGCTTGCTATGAGGATTGATGTGGGTTTGTCTTGGTGCATATTAGATGCTTTACAATATATTTTGGATATGTTACTTTGTTGTTATATCCACAAGGGCAGTATTCTTCAGATATGACTGTATGAAAATAAAGGATCTGACTTAACTACAAAATACTATAGTTTATTGTGATATCCATAAGGCTATAAGTATTTTTAGAGGTAAGATTTATGTTAAGAGTTGCATAAGATGTAATTGGATAGGTTTTCTTACTTTTAAATTTATTGAGGTTTGTTGTGATATCCATAAGGCTTCAATGAGAGATTAGGGTCTCAACCTCATTAAAAAATAAGATTAGGATTTTTTGTTTGCCATAGGAGAGGGCTATGGTATCCGATAAAATAGTGAGAGACATAACTAGTTTTAAAAATTCTCAACTAGTTATGCATGTCAAACTTGAGTGGTTTGTTTATACTATTGTTCTTTATTTATGCAGATTTAAGTCTGTATTATGGCTTCTTTATTTTTACTACATAACACCATAGATAAAAATATGTTGATCGATCCCAACTATGTGGATGGATTGAGGAACTTGCAAGTTAGGTTCATATCAGAGAAGAACTGCAATATTCTAGATATTTCTGACCTTGGGATGGTCAGTAATAATATGAAGGCAAAAGATGTCCATATGGATATTGGCTATTTATTTTGTGACAAATTTAGACATTAAGAGTATAATTGCAAGAATAATCTTGCAAGTTTGAAGCAGGATGCAAGTATAGCACCAAAAGGTGTGTATATGATACAAACTTATTTTTCATTAAGTGGCTCAGACTCTAATACTTGGATATTAGATACCATCATGGATTGCATATTTATAATTCATTACAGTAACTATAGAATATCAAAGATCTGAAAAGAGATGACCTCGAGCTTTATGGCGCAAGTGGAGAGTCCATTAGCGCAGAGGCTGTGAGAATCTGTATGCTTGATTTACCTTCAGATAAAATTTTAATATTGAAAGACTGTTATTACATGCTAAAGGTTATTAGAAATATTATTTCTATATCTTTGTTATTAAAATAAGGTTATAAAATAAGGCTAATGAGAAATAGATGCTCTATTTTCTTTTCTAACAAATTTTATGGCAGTGGTTATATTGATAACAATCTTTTAATTCTTACACTCAATGAAAATATTTTTTATATTGAAAAAAATATGGAAAAAAAAAGATAATATGTGAATATCACATATCTCTGGTATTGCCGCTTTGGTCATATTAGTGAGTCAAGGATAAACAAGTTATACAAAGAAAAATTCTTTGACCCGTATGATTATGAATCATTCGAAACTTGTGAATCTTTTCTCATGGATAAGATGACCAAGATTCTATTTTTTAGATATGGAGAGAGGGCAAGTGAGTAGTTAGCCCTAGTACATACAGATGTATGTGGATCAATGACAACTCAGGCTAGAGGTGGATACTTCTATTTTATTATCTTTACAGATGATTTATCAAGGTTCGGGTATGTGTATCTTATGAAATATAAATTTGAAGCCTTTGATAAGTTCAAGAATTATCAATGTATGATTGAGAAATAAATTGAAAAAAGTATCAAGGTTCTTCGATCTAATCGAGGAGGAGAATACATATCCAGTGAATTTCTTGATCATCTTAAAAGTAAAGGTATTCTCTTTGAATAGACCCCTCCTTATACACCTCAGTTAAATGGTATAGCAGAAAGGAGGAATCACACTTTAATGGATATGGTGCGGTCCATGATGTGCTTCACTTATCTCCCAATATCTTTTTGGAGATATGCCCCAAAGACTACTGCATACATATTAAACAGAGTACCTTCCAAGTCTGTTGCAAGCACACCATATGAGATATGGAAGGTAAGGAAGTCTAATCTTAAACATCTTAAGATTTGGGGCTGTCCAGCTTATGTCAAAAATATTTTTGGACATAAGCTTAGTGCTAGATCAGATAAGTATAGATTTGTACGGTATCCTAAGAAAACTAATGGATACTATTTCTACCACCCTACTTATCAAAAAGTATTTGTTAGTAGGCATGCCATTTTCTTGGAGAATGAATTCATCTAAGAAGGAGACAGTGGGAGGAATATTGAACTTACTGAAGTTCATAATCTACAAATCGATCTAAAAATATCAGTGGTTGGACCACAAGAAGATCTTTAATCAGAAGTACCTAAACATAAGGTACATCCACAATTCATACCTCCTCTTTGAAGATTAGATAGAGTGCATCAAGTACCTCTGAGATATGGTTTTATCATTGAGAATAATAATTTGATCTATATCATTCAAGATGATGATCTACTGATCTATTTGAAAGCTATCATGAGTAGAAACTCAGACAGATAGCTGGAAGCCATGAAATCTGAGATGGACTCGATATACACCAACCAAGTGTGGACCTTGGTTGATGCACCTAAGGGTGTGACCCCAATAGGGTGCAAGAGAATCTTCAAAAAGAAGATCGGAGCAGATGGCCAAGTAGAACCTACAATGCTAGGTTGGTGGTGAAGGGTTTCAGATAAAAGCAAAGAATTGACTATGATGAACCTTCTCACCAGTGGCTATGCTCAAGTCCATCAAAATTTTGCTTGCTATAACAGCATACTACGATTATGAGATCTGGCAGATGTATGTTAAGATTGCAATCCTCAATGGTAATCTAGAGGAAGAAGTCTATATGGCTTAACCAGAGAGATTTGTCTCAAGTGAGAGGGCAAATCAAGTATGCAAGCTAAAGAGATCCATCTATGGATTAAAGCAAGCTTCGAAGAGCTGGAACATCTGATTTGATATGATAGCCAAAGAGTTTGGCTTTATCAAAAATAAGGATGAACCATGTGTGTATAAAAAAACAAGTGGTAGTGTTGTTATCTCTTGATTTTGTATGTCGACGACATATTGCTCATTGAGAATGATATTCCAATAATGCAATTGGTCAAGACTTGGCTATCGAATAAGTTTTCCATGAAAGACTTGGGTGAAGCATCCTATATACTGGGTATAAAGATCTATAGAGATAGATCTAAAAGGATATTAGGCTTATCCCAGTCACGGTACATAGATCTCATATTAAAGAGATTTAATATGGAGGCTAGTAAGAGAGGTTACCTGCCTGCAAGTCATGGTATACGTATCTCTAAGAAAATATATCCTAAGACACCAGAAGAGAGAAAAAGGATGAGTGAAATCTTTTATGCTTCGACTGTGGGATCAATTATGTATGCCATGCTATGTACCAAGCCTGATGTAGCTTATGCTTTGGACGTAGTTAGCATATTTCAGGCTGATTCAGGGGAGGATCATTGAAAAGCTATGAAAAATATTCTGAAGTACCTAAGAAGGACTAAAGATATTTTTCTTATATATGGAGGAGGATCAGAATTGAAACTAGAGGGATATACAGATTCTAATTTTTAATCTGATCCAGATGATAGTAAGTCAATATCAGGGTACGTATTTACCCTAAATGATGGGGCAGTGAGTTGGAAGAGTTTCAAGCAGCAGACAGTAGCTGACTCGACTACTGAGGCTGAGTACATCGCTACTAGTGAAGCCACTAAGGAAGCTACCTGGATGAAGAAGTTCATCATGGATTTAGGAGTAGTTCCTAAGATTGAAGAACCGATGCCACTCTATTGTAATAACATTGGGATCGTTATTCAAGCTAAGGAACCTAGGTCTCATCAAAGATCTAAGCACATCCTCAAATGCTTCCACCTTGTTCAAGAAATTATAGAGAGACCAGATGTTGTCCTTGAACGAGTAGATACAGAGAACAATATAGCAGACCCATTCACTAAAGTCATACCACAGCAGCTATTTAATCGCCATCTTGATTCTATGGGTTGAGATAAAAAGGCGATTGGCTTTAGTGCAAGTGTGAGATTGAAAGAAGAGTGCCCTATAAGCCAATCGCAAGTGTGTTGTGATGAAATTTTTTTTTGTAATTTTTCAACTCATGTAATGATATTTATTATTTGGTAATAAAATGAGACATTGATTCATTATATTAGTTGCTTCTTATTATGACTAAGATTATGATGAACCTCAAAGATTAAGGCAATAATTTTAGAAGATATGAATGGGTCATGCTAGTGAGATCTAAAATCTTAAAATCTTAATCTTAAATATTCTTGATCATAGGAACATTGAGTCAGAGAATAATGTTTCGGATAGACTGGCACATCCTATGTATGCTCGATGAAGAGGGTGACAGATCTCACGAGCCACTTGTGTGGGACACTAATACAAGGATGTGGGTGCTCATTTGAGAAATGAGTCCACTAAATTGACTCGAAGAAAGAGAACATCTTATGGAAGCTTTACTTGCATGTCAAAGATGGTTCTCTAAGTGGGAGTTGTGCAAGTGATCCTTATGTTGAAAAATATATCCTAAAAGCTAATCGTCAACCTGTTGACGGTTGAACAACCTTATATTATAACTGATTTGTTAATAAATAAAATATATTTTTGGTATTTTTATCATAAGTTTTCATCTTCTAATGAACTCCATTGTTGTGATGAAATCCTTAGGACTATTTAGGTTCGATAAAGAGAGGATTTATCGATTAGTCTTTAAAACTGTTCACGATCAAATGATAGGCTGTTAATAAGGACGACAGCTTCTATCGAGCATAGGTCGCTGCAGGCCATATGGATTGGCTGTCCTTTTAACCAAGGAGTATGGAGACACTGGTATGGCATACAGGTGAGATGTAAGGGTACATCATCGTTGAACGTGACCAACTCTAGAGCATTCTGCTGTCGAGAATATCTCTGATGGGATATAGGTATAAGTGTCCCTTAGACCTGAAATTACCTCAGTGACTTGCAAGCAACTCACTGTGCTTTGGTACTGGACTAACTGAATTTCTAATATAGTGATGGAAGGCTTCGGTTAGTCAAGTACTTAAGAAGTCAGAGTGTGATCAAGATGGGATTGACCACTCCAAGAGTTGGAGAAGAATGGGTCTCTGTATTTCAATTTAGCAAAATCTTGACCAGAGTAATCCATCAGATGGATTTGATATTTTAAAATATAATGTGGACAACTTGATCAGAGTTGACAGTTGAACTCTGAGGTATCCTATGAGCATTTTGGTCATGGGGATAAATTATATGGAAACTATATCCGCACGGGTTCTAAGGATGTTGTTCTACACATTCGACCTATCCGACCTCCGGGTACCATTGCTAGATGATCACTTCGATTGATACAGAAATTTATTTTTGTACTACCAACTTAGGTTTAGATCTATGAGATTGCACACATTAGAGTTCATATTTCGATCGGATGGTTGATCAATGGTTAAGAATTATTCTAGGGTTAAATGTCAATGCGATTGACATTTAACCTAGTAAAAGTATTACAGGAGGATTGATTAGTAATTTGATTACTAATTGGTTTAATTGATTAAGCCAATGAGCTGAGATTAAGTCTAATTGAATATGATTTAATTATATTTAGTTTGGGCTTGATTGGATCAAGTCCAATTGGTTTATTGGATAAGCTAAGTGCAAGGAAAAACTAGTCCTAGTTCAATTAGGACTTGGATCAACCTAATTTCTAATTCAATTAAAAAATTAAATTAAATTTAAATCTAATTTAATCTTATTAAATTAAATTCTTAATTAGATTAAGATCTATTTTAATTAGATTGATTTAATTTTAGTTTGATTTGGTTTGAGAAATCAAATTTGAATAAGTCATAGATTGAACCCTAGTAAGACTAAGATTCCACCTTGCACCACCTTAGCCCCCCATGCCCATTCTCTCTTATTTTATGTAACAAAACCTTCTCTCCCAGGCCTTCACACATTCTTAAAGCTTTTCACTCTTTCTCTCTTACATGGAATGTGATTGTGGACCAAGTCAAAGTAGGAATTAGTTTGGATTTCAAATTCTATGAGATAGAATTTTAGGAAACCAAAACTCTTTCCTTATGTTACTGATTTTACCTAGAGTTTTTTTGAGATTTTTATGGTTTTTATGGAACATATTGTGCACCCTTTTTTGGTGGTCCATGGCAGAGAAAGAAGGAGGGGGCGCCCATGAGTTGGGCACCCCTTGTCTAGCCCTGTTTGGATTTTCCTTGACTAGGTATTTGACCTAGACAAGGATTCTACATATCTATTTATTTAAAATAAATATTTCTTTAAAATTTTTAGGGATTATAGAGCATTGAGATACCTTTATGGTGTGTAAAAATTAGAGAGAAAGAGTGTAGAGGCATGGAGATATAATAGACACAAAACTAAGTGTCTGGGTTAGAGCAAAGAGAAGAAGAAGAGGGTCTTCTTCTAGGGTTGTTGAGTTCACCTCTTTCCTTCCTCCATCTGTGAGTTTTCTAAAAGTGTCTCATATCTAAAACTCTTTCTCCTATTTTTTATCTTTGAAAGAGTCTAAATCAAGAAGAAAGAGGCATCTGATCAACCATCGAAGAAGAATCAGCACAGTACTAGCATACTGTGCTGATTTTCTGGATCAGGACTTCTGATCGTGATTCATGGGCTTGTGTGGATGACTCCTAGAGGTTGGATGCATATGTAGCTCACAACATCATTCTCAAACCCAGATCAGCAAAGTTAGAATGTTTAACTTGCAAGATAATATATCTGATCTATTATATTTTACATATATTAGATATAGTATAGAAACATGTTGATATGATCAACATGTAGTTCTTAATCTTTATATTTTAATTTCTAATTTAATACCATGTAATAATCATGTAATAAGATCTTAGATCTAGAAATTTTTTGATTTTATAAGATAAATTTTGATTTATTTTAGACTTCCACTGTCTGATCTTGAAAATGTTTCAAGATCTAACCCTAAAACCCTAGATCTGGTTCCTACAATTGGTATCAGAGCCTAGGTTGTTTATTATATGATTATTTATACATGCTTAGATTATTTTTTAGATTAAATCTAATTTATAATTTGATTGTTAAATCTAAAATTAAAATTTTTAGATCAATCACGAACTGTAGGTTGTCCTGCTGTAAGGTTTACCCCTTATAGTGCAAAGGTTGTCCTACGTCGTGTAGATCTATCTTTAATCATAAATTTGTTAGATATGATCTAGATTAAATTTATAATTTATTAGATTTAAAAGATATTTAAATCTAAAATAAAATCTTTTTGTTAATAATTTCCATGCAAAAAACCATCATATATTTGTCTGGAAAATTTGCGCTGTTTAAAGTTGAAATTATTTCAATTACATGAACCTGTTTAGATTAGATCTAAAGTAGTTTCATGCTTATTTCACTTGCATTTTGATTATGAATCAAACATGCAACTTGGTTGGTAGAACCATGTTATAAAAATATATTACAAATATGAAAATTATTTTCAAAAAGTCGAACCCCAACCCTCAGTCCAAAACTTAATTGAGAATTAAGAAGTTGTTTGATTAGGTTCTAAGATTGTAAATTGAAGAACCTAAGACACAAACCATAACACATTGGGTTAATGGGTTAGTGAGAATTAGGTCCATTAATTGGGTTAGACCTAAGGTTAGATTAAAGATTGACTTATTTAGAGAATTGACTAAATCTAATCAATTGTTGTCTTAGATTAGGTCAAAGATTCTCTAGATCAAGTACAATAGTTGTAGTTGGTCAAGTCCATATTTTTAACGAGAACCAAATGGACTTGATGTTGTGATCTAGGTGGTGTGCCCAAGGCCCAGGGGACCAAGGCTAAGGCCAAGGTCCATCATTCATGAGGGCTTCATGGAGGCTCTAGGGTTAGTTGGGCCCTAGGTTGAAAGGCTGTAGGCCTTTCGAGTTCTTGAGGTCTAGGTTATGTGGGCCTCAAGGGACCAACTCTTTATGGGTCAGGTCTGGGCTCAGGATAAGTGAGATTAGGTCGAGTTATGGGTGTACATGGGCTTGGGTTAACCTAATCTCCCATAGAGTTGGTCAACGGAGTTTTGGGTTTGGATCACTTGACCCTGTGTTTATATATACATGCACTGTATAGGTTTGATTAAGCCAAGAAATACAAAACTCTTTTTCCCAAGTCTCTCTCTCTCTTCTCCCTCTCTCTCCAACTATTCTCCATGCCCCAGGAGCAAGAAACCCAAGGGTTTCTTGCCGCCAGGTCCCAAAAAGGCAGGAAAACAAGGGGAGGTGCTAGCCCCTCCCCCTTTGTGCCGCCATCCCTTTTCTCTCTCCCTCTCTTGCAGCCACCCAAGCATCAAGTCCAGGACTTGGAATCTCTTGCTATGAGGTTGGTACAAGTTTCTCTCAGATCTGGAGTTGATCTGAGGTCGTTTGAGGCACAGGTGAGATCTCCATCAACAGATCTACAGGAAAGACTGCAGTAGGATAGATCTGCAAGGTCTGGTTCTATCTACTTTTTTTCCTATCTAGAATATCTCAATTTGAGATCTATGAATTGGAAGACCTCGGTCCAGGCCTGATCTAGTTGGGTACCAGATCTTGGATTTTTTAGAGGTGATCTTAGAGGCATTCTTCATCTAGAACGAAAAGCTGACAAAGAAGATAGCAACCAGGCTGATTTCGTCAAGGGCCTTCGATTGAGTCCAGAAGTCTCCAGATTTGTTCGTTGTTGGTTCCACTGCACCCAAGGTCCATGGGAGGAGCTGAGATCATGCTCCAACAGTTGGTATCAGAGCCACATTGGTGAGGAAGCGGTTCCAAGCGCGAGAAGTTGAAGATCTCAAGTGCTGAAAATTTTCAGCAAGGTACCATCAAGGTATATTCTACACTTCTTGATTTTATATTGCTTGTTTGGTTTGGATCCAGTCATGGGCAACAATATGAAGGTCGATGTCGAGAAGTTTGATGGCAAGAGAAATTTTTCCATATGGAAAATCCGGGTGGAGGATCTTCTGGTGCAAGCAGATCTGGATCAGGCTTTGGATGAGAAGCCTGAGGGAATGACAGATAGACAGTGGACATCATTGGAGAAGAAAGCATGCTCGGTGATCAGAGGATGTTTGGCGGATGCGGCGTTGTATTCAGTGCTGGAAGAAAAGATCCCGAAGGGCCTTTGGTCGAAGTTGCATACCATATATATGGGGAATAATATGTGCAACAAGCTAATGCTGAAGAAGAGGTTGTACAGTCTTCGGATGCAGGAGGGATCTGAAGTGATTGGCCACATTCAGAGGTTCGACCAGTTGTGCATGAAGTTGATGAATATTGGGGTGAAGCTGGATGAGGAGGATAAGTCCCTGTTGCTTTTGTGTTCGCTGCCAGGATCATATGACTCTTTGGTGACTACACTGCTCTACGGCAAGGAGACTCTGGAATATGAAGACATGGTCTCAGTGCTGAGGTCTAATGAGCAAAGAAAAAAGTTGACCAGAGATCGGGCTCCCCAGGAGGGTTTGGCAGTAGGAGAGAGGACAGGTAGTGGCAGAAGCAAGTCCAGGGGGTGGTCCAAGTCCAGGAAGGGAAAGAAAGAGATGAAATGCTTCAAGTGCAACGAGTTCGGGCACTTCAAGCGAGAATGTCCACTATGGAAGAGCAAGAAGGGAGAAAGAAGTGGCTCAGAATCAGTGAGTGCAGTTGCTGGGCAGCAGGTGGAGGATGATCTACTTGTGGTATCAGATGGTCACAGACATTACACAGAGGAGTGGACACTAGACTCTATGTGCTCACATCACTACACACCACACAGGTCTTGGTTTGCGACATACACCGAGACAGATGAGGGATCAGTGACTCTAGGCGACAATCATCCTTGCAAGGTGGCTGGGATAGGGACAGTCAGGGTGAGGATGTTTGATGGGATTGTGAGGACATTGACAAATGTAAAGCACGTCCCAGAGCTGGAAAAGAATCTGGTGTCACTAGGCTACTTGGAGCGCAGTGGATACAGCTTCAGCAGTAGGGCTAGAAGCGGAGTACTGAACATCTCCAATGGAGCTATGGTAGTGATGAGAGATAGGAGGTTGGACAATAACCTCTATCGTATGGAGGGATCTGTGGTGACCGGAGAGTCTGATGCAGCAGTTGCAGCACAGGACCAGCAGCGGGCTTACAGGATGTAGCACTACCGCCTAGGCCACATGGGTGACAAGGGGCTGAGGGAGTTGAGCAGGAGAGGACTCATCTCTGATCTGGAGGATGGTGCTACAGGGGAGATCTGTGAGCCTTGCCAGATGGGAAAGCAGAGGAGAGTTCATTTCAACATCAGTACAGCCCACAGTGCAGCCCCTCTGGAGTTAGTACACATGGATGTGTGAGGACCAGCCCCAGTTTCAGCTAGGAATGGGGCCAGATACTTCATGACCCTGATTGATGATTTCTCAAGGAAACTCTAGATTTACTTCATGAGATAGAAGTCAGAGGTCTTCACCAAGTTCAAGATCTGGAGAGCTGAGGTGGAGAAGGAGCAGGGGAGGAGCGTGAAGTGTCTGAGGTCAGACAATGGCGGGAAGTACACCAGCAGAGAGTTTCAGGACTACTATGAGGAGTGTGGGATCAGGAGATACTTCTCAGTTAAGGAGACTCCACAGTAGAATGGGGTGACCGAAAGGATGAACAGAACACTTCTGAAAAAGGCACGATGCATGAGGCTGTAGGCAGGGCTTCCAAAGGCGTTCTGGGTTGACATAGTTGACACAGCGGGTTACTTGGTCAATCGGTCACCTCACACCATGTTGGATGGCAGGCTTCCAGAGGAGGTGTGGTCTAGGAAGATAGTTGGGCTGGGCCATCTACGGGTATTTGGGTGCACGGCCTATGTGCACATTGGAGTTGGTGAGCGGAGCAAGCTAGACGCCAGATCACGCAAGATGGTGTTTCTAGGCTATCCACGAGGAGTTAAGGGATACAGGCTATGGCATCCCTTGGAAAAGAAGGTCATCATTAGTCGGGATGTGACTTTTGATGAGGAGTCAGTCCTACGGAGGCGAGCAGGCATGGAGGAGCAGCAGGAGTAGGAGGAGGTCCAGCAGGATGCTGTTGGACAGCTTACTTCTTTGATTTTGCCTCTTGCAGGTACTATGAGAGGACATGATATTCAGGTGGAGAACCTACCTAAGGTGTCTCCATAGGTGGAGAGGACTCGAACGGATGATCGAGGTGGAGAGGTCCAACAGGAGCGAGCTGGATCGAGGACTGATATCGGTGTTGCCCTACACAAGCCCAAGAGGACCATCAGGCAATCGAACCGATATGGCTTCGATGAGACGCTGTCATATGCCCTGGTGACAGCGAATGGACACCTATATACATATCAGGAGGCTATTGAGAGCCAGGACAGAGAGTGGTGGGTCCAGACGATGTTCGAGGAGATGCAGTCTCTCCACCAGAACCAGATGTGGCAATTGGTGCAGTTGCCACAGGGGAAGAGGCCCATTGGCTGCAAATGGGTCTACAGTCGCAAGGAAGGGCCTTCAGAGCAGGGAGGTATCAGATTCAAGGCGAGGTTAGTGGCCAAGGGATACTCCCAGAAGGAAGGCATCGACTTCAGCGAGGTCTTCTCTCCCGTCGTCAGACATACTTCCATCAGAGTGTTGCTGAGCATTGTAACAGCTCAGGATTTAGAGCTGGAGCAGATGGATGTCAAGACAGTATTCCTCCATGGGCATTTGGAGGGGAAGATTTACATGGAGTAGCCACCCGATTTCAAGGATCCAAGATCAGAGGGAAAGGTTTGTTTGTTGTAGAAGTCGCTGTACGAGTTGAAGCAGTCACCGAGGCAATGGTACAAGCGGTTCGACTCCTATGTGCGCAGCATTGGACTTTCTAGGTGCGAGTTTGATCCCTGTGTTTATGTTCAGTCTCTTGAGGATGGTTCTAGGGTGTTCCTACTCTTGTATGTGGATGACATGCTTATAGCATGCAAGAGTAGGAAGGTTGTGCAGGATCTAAAGGCATCCTTATCTCGGGAGTTTGAGATGAAGGATTTGGGCCCTGCAAGGAAGATCCTAGGCATGGAGATTTTCAAAGATCGAGCCCGGAGGGTGCTGCATCTATCTCAGGGGGGCTACATACAGAAGGTCTTAGAGAGGTTCGGGATGAAGGGAGCAAAGCCGGTGGAGCTGCCACTTGCCGGTCACTTCAGACTCTCGAAGACCATGGCGCCACTGACTGAGGTGGAGGCTCAGGAGATGGAGACGGTTCCTTATGCTTCAGGAGTTGGGAGCTTGATGTATGCGATGGTCTGTTGTAGGCCAGACATCGCTCATGCAGTGAGTCAGGTTAGCAGGTTCATGGCGCAGCCTGGCATGGAGCACTTGAGAGCTCTGAAGTGGATATTCAGATACCTGGCGGGTTCAGTTGGAGTTGGCATCTGCTACGGATAGCGAGGAGGTGCAGTGGGATACTCTGACATGTCCAGGGAGGCTCAGGGGCTGATTGGCGGTTATGTAGATGCAGACTTCGATGGAGATGTGGATATCTGGAGGTCTACGATAGGCTTCATCTTTAGCCTGTATGGAGGTTTTATTTCTTGGAGATCGAGTCTGCAGCCTATCACGGTCCTATCCACTATAGAGGCAGAATACATCGGGCTGACAAAAGCAGCTAAGGAGGCAATTTGGCTGAAGGGTTTGTTGACAAAGATGGGCCTTACTCAGGAGGCCATTAGAGTGCACTGTGACAGCCAGAGTGTACTTCTATTAGCACAAAACTCAGTCTATCATGCAAGGACAAAGCACATCGACATTCGATATCATCGGATCAGGGAGCTTGTGGAGGATGGCGAGGTGGAGTTGGTAAAGGTACACACCAAGGAGAACCCAACTGATGCACTTATAAAGGTACTTCCATGGGACAGCTTTCAGAGATGTGTTGAGCTGATTCAGCTGATGGACAGAGTGGAGCTGGTTGAGGCCATGGGACACCAAGGTGGAGATTGTTGTGATCCAGGTGGTGTGCCCAAGGCCCAGGGGACCAAGGCTAAGGCCAAGGTCCATCATTCATGAGGGCTTCATGGAGGCTCTAGGGCTAGTTGGGCCCTAGGTTGAAAGGCTGTGGGCCTTTCGAGTTCTTGAGGTCTAGGTTATGTGGGCCTCAAGGGACCAACTCTTTATGGGTCAGGTCTGGGCCCAGGATAGGTGAGATTAGGTCGAGTCATGGGTGTACATGGGCTTGGGTTAACCTAATCTCCCATAGAGTTGGTCAAGGGAGTTTTGGGTTTGGGTCACTTGACCTTGTGTTTATATATACATGCACTGTATAGGTTTGATTATGCCAAAGAATACAAAACTCTTTCTCCCAAGTCTCTCTCTCTCTTCTCCCTCTCTCTCCAGCTATTCTCCATGCCCCAGGAGCAAGAAACCCTAGGGTTTCTTGCCGCCAGGTCCCAAAAAGGCAGGAAAACAAGGGGAGGTGCTAGCCCCTCCCCCTTTATGCCGCCATCCCTTTTCTTTCTCCCTCTCTTGCAGCCACTCAAACATTAGGTCCAGGACTTGAAATCTCTTGCTACGAGGTTGGTACAAGTTCTTCTCAGATCTGAAGTTGATCTGAGGTCATTTGAGGCACGTGTTAGATCTCCATCAACAGATCTACAGGAAAGGCTACAGCAGGACAGATCTGTAAGGTCTGGTTCTATCTACCTTCTTCCCTATCTAGAATATCCTGATTCAAGATCTACAAATTGAAAGACCTCGGTCCAGGTCTGATCTAGTTGGATACCAGATCTTGGATTTTTTAGAGGTGATCTTAGAGGCATTCTTCATCTGGAACGAAAGGCTGACGAAGAAGATAGCAACCAGGCTGATTTCGTCAAGGGCCTTCGATCAAGTCCAGAAGTCTCCAGATTTGTTCGTTGCTGGTTCCGCTGCACCCAAGGTTTATGGGAGGAGCCAGGATCATGCTCCAATACTTGATTCTTGGCTAAGCGGTCTAGCACAAACTATTAGGTTGATCTAATCGAAACTAATTAAACCAGTTGGTGTCTAAGGTAAACCAGACTGGTGGTTTATAATTGACAGCCTGCTTACCTGGCCATTTCTGATGGTGTCTAAGGCAAGCTTTGGTAGACCCTCCCATCGATCGAACTTATCTGGCCTCTTGGTGAAATTATATTTTGATCAGATCACTTGATTAATCGAGCTGACCCATGTCAGCTAGGTAAATCATTGTGACTGATTTAGGTGCTCCTAGACCAGCCCTTTTAATGGTCTCCCTTAAACTGACTTGGTGAAGCCAGTGAGAGGATCATGATAAGCTGGTTCATTTGACCTCCTCCTCTAAATCAATTAAATTCTCTAAAATTATTAGGCTCTTAAATTGAAATAGTTATGATGATAACTAGATCATAGCCTCCCATTAAGTGGATGATAATGGGTCCATCAGTTGGATAATCATTAGAGGCCCAAAGGCCTGGTGCTTATCGGTTGATGGAATTATCATTCATAATATGATTTCTTGACTGCATCTTTTTAAATGGTGGTTAGGTTAGCCAACCAAAATTGGGCCTAATCATCTATTGGTTAGATGGGCCAAGTATGGCCATATTAATGGTTGGACCTAACCAGACCTTTTCAGTGGAGGCCAAAGCCTACTGATTAGGGACTGGGACAAAATTTAAATTATTAAAAATTATTTAGAGAAATAATTGGTGATGAACCTATCCTTAGATGTACATGGATTGGCCAACTAAAGTTGGACTTGTGTATAGTCTAAGTGGATTCTAGTACCCACTAAGGAATTAGGATAATTCCTTGAATTGGAGGTAGAGGCTACTGTTGTCCAGCTATGCATCCCAAGAAGGGGGGGTGAATTGGGTTTTTAAAAATTTAAAGTTATGAGGATTATTTAACAATGAGTAGGATAAATGTAGAGAGTGAAATTTATGCAAGGTATAGAAGTTGGATGCAAGAATGCAAGAAGATAAGAAAATTTAAAAGGAGAATAAGTAAGCACAACACAAACAAAAAGATTTATAGTGGTTCGGTGCCAACCTTGCACCTACGTTCACTCCCTAAGCTTCTACTTGAGAATTCAAATTCACTAAACCGTATTCAACCCGAATACAACATTGGAACCTCCGACTCTAGCTATTCCAAGCTAGAATACTTATTTTTTAGATACAAGCCAACCCAATACAATCTGATTCAAGATTCGGATTAATCTTTCCACATTTTGAAACCCTTCCAAAACAAAATATCAACTCAAAATAGAGTATAGCAGTTAATCACACAGAAATACAGATGTAGCTCTTTTAATGAGCAAATAAAGCTTTAAATACATTTTACACAATAAGAATGAAGCTCTTCTGATTTCTCTCAAGATGGTGGAAGACTTGAATGAGCTCTTAAGGGGTTGGTGAACTTGAAATAAAAGCTTCTTGAATTTTTAAGAGGGCTCTTGCTTAGGGTTGAAATAAATGCTTGAAGAACCTTTTCAAAACCTTATTGATTCTCTCCTTTAAGTACCTTTTATAACTTCAAATAATGGTGGAGAGTAATCTGGACTAAAATAGAGTCATTGGAGCACATTAAATGGGCATTAAATGCAGTCAAAACGAGCTGAAAACTAGCCATTGCGGAACTTTTCCATCACAGGGGTCGACTCATAGGATCGACTCACGCTCATGAGTCGACTCATGGGGTCGACTTCTGTGGCACAAAACAGAAAATGACTGTTCTGTAATTTTGACCTACACAGCAGTAGAGGTCGACTCATAGGGTTGACTCATGCCCAGGGGTCGACTCATGCCCAGGGGTCGACTCACAGAGTGTGCCAGCCAAATAATTCAGCGTGCCATTCAACCCCTTTTACCATGAGTCGACTCATGAGGTCGACTCAAATATATAAACATAATTTTCTTTCAAAATATATATTCAAAAATATTAAAATTACCTCCAATAGATTATAAATCTTGTGTTCTTGCTCTTGAGGCTTCCGAATTAGAACTTGGTAAAATTATAATTTTGCCCCTGAAATATAATAAATTTTTTTTCAAGCCAAAATCATTAGTAATCTCCTCAAATACTTTATAATTATCAAAATCAATTCAAGGAGCAACAATCTTCTCTTTTTTGATGATGACAAAATACTTGAGTAAAAGCATATATAAAGCATTGAACATGAATTTCAAATTTATGAAGATGCATCACTTCAATATCATAGCCAAGTATTTGAACGAAATACATCATAAGCAGTTTGAAGATCAATTTGAAATTTACTTATAAGTTCATTTATTTTAAAAATTTAGATAAAAAAAGGAGCTGACGATTTTGGTTCTTTGACACATTTGCTTAATAATTTTGCTTATTACTAATTTTTTTATTACTTATTGCTTATTTCTTTATTGCTTACTGCTCAAATTTGATTTTGATTCTCTACTCTCCTTTTTTGACAACATCAATTAAGATTCTCTACTCTTCCTTTTAAGGGATCTTGAAAGGATAAAATTTCTTTACTCCTCCTTTTTGACAGCATCAATTAAGATTCTTAAGGGATTTTAAGAATAGAAAAAAGAATAGAGAAAAGAAAAGAAAGATGACAAAAAAGATATATTTTCTTTACTCCCCCTTTTTGATACCATATTTTACTTCTTTAGCACCCTTCTTTGATTGCTTATTCCTCTACTCTCCCTAAACATAGCAAACATAAAGGATATATCAACTTGCTCATCTAGAAGATATTGCAATTCATAGTATTTCTCAGCACTAATATGAGTTATTTTTCATATCTCATAATTAAAATAATTTAATTTGATCACATTCATAGACATTCATTGAAAGTCAAAGCACATATATATATATATTCAAAAATGACTGAATACAAAAGGTGTCCCAAAACACATGAGTCAACTCAAAATACAAAAGTCATGGATAAAAACTGTCCAAGAGTTAATTAGCCAACAAATACAAGGCCCATAAGATAGATCCTAGACATAGGAGACACACTAATCTAGATCTAATAGATGTCAAGACTAGAGGGATCAGAATCTAAAGAATCAGTGATAGGGTGAGGAGATATAGGATCAAGTCCACGGGCATGACCTCGACCACATCTGCCTCGACCACGGGTAGAGATACCAGCACGAGTAGAGGGGTGAGAGGATCCTAGAGCCTGAGATGCTATGGATTGTGCTATAAGAAAAAGTTTGATAGTGTCCAAAAGATCCAAAGCTCTCGATACAGACTGCATCAGGGCACTGAACTGAGTAGAAGCATTCTCACTGGAGCCCCTGATCTCTCTCCTCAGGATGTCAAAACCACTCTCTAAGACTCCTTGAAGTCTAGCTGCCTCTGCAGTTAGGTCTGAGACCTCTGTGATATCCTCATGTGACTGGGGATGGGCTAAAGCTAATACTTGCCTCTACAAGTCTGATACTCTACCTGTCAATCTCAAAATACATCCCTCAAGCTGCTCAATGCATATCGACTGATCAGTAAGCATCTGAAAAATAGAAGAAATGTGAGGGATCAGAGTCTAGTCTGAGTCACCCTGGGATGTCGATCTCTGAGCAAAGACTGAAGTGGCAAACTACTGAGATAGAATGGAGGCAACATGCTGGGTCATCATCTCAATCTGATCATCTTCCAGTCTGAACTCTGAAGGATGTGCCCTGCTCTCTGACTGTGGAACTGAAGCATACCTTCTCACAGATTCTGAAGGACCAACCTCATGATCAGATATAAACTGAATATCTGAAGATGCTCTGTGATCATGAAGAGGTGAAGATGGTCCCTCCTCCTCTGCTCTATCCTCCACTCTCTCCACAACACCCTTTTGTCCAACCACCATCAGTCTTAGAGAAATCCATGCGAAGTAGTGTGTGGCGGTTGATGGTGTCGGAATGAGATAGTTTAACAACTGCCTCCTCCTCAAAATTGATTCCAAACCTTCTAAAAACTAAGGTGAGTGCCATACCAAAAGAAAAGTGAGCCTTGGACCTGTTCAGGGTTTCCCTCATGGCCTCAAACATCAATGTTGGAAGGTTCAGGGGGGTTTGGGTGATCACATGGTACATAATGTAAATGTCCCTACCAGATAGAAGGTCGTGTCTACCACTCCTAGGGATAAATAGTTTGGTTACCAAGTGATGTAATAGCCTCATCTCAATAGAAAGAATTTTTGCTTTCAATTTATTTAGACTTCCAATATAGATTCTCCCTAAGATAACATTAATTCTTTCTTCTTTAATAGGGAGCTCCATATTGATATAGCCTTCACAAGGCAAATGCAGTATCTGTCCCAAATATACTGGATCAAGAATAACATCAATACCTTTTACTGTAGATTTCACTGTTCCATTGCTATAGCTCAAATTTAAGTAAAATTCTCTGACTAGATCGACATAAGTATTTTCTTTTAAAGAGTAGTAAAATTTCCATCCTTAATACTTAATTTTCGATCCAATAGTGAACCCTTCTTTTTTAAAAAATTTGAAATCAATATTTTTCTTAGGTTCCACTTTCCGATCAGAGAGAGGTACCTTGCTTGGGCTGATTGGAGACTGAGTGGAAGCTGAAGCAGGACCTAGAGCAGGGATTGGAGCAGGAGAGGGCTCGGTTGCTAATCTCTTTCTGTGCACACTATCTTCCAACCTGCGAATGGATTTTTTTCTTTACGGTAGCTTTATTTTGGGAGCTATTAGGTCAAGAGAGACTAGAAAGGAGCTTAGGAGACTAAATGTGAGGCAAAGAGGAAAGGATTTTGAAAGAAAAAAGACAAGAATTTGAGGAGTTAAATCATTGATTTGGAGAAGAGAGGATGATTCTAGAGCAAGCTCGAACCACCCCAAATGAGGAAGGGAGAGGAGAGGAAGTTGGTTCCTTAAAGGGTGATTTGAGGAGTGAAAATTGGTGGGAGGAGATATTTGAGAGAAATCTTTGGTTTGAGGGAGAAGAGATGGAGAGCTTTTGATTCGGTGGGAGAAAGAAGACGAAGGGCTGAGTCGACTCAAGAAAAATTTTTCAATAAGAAGAGAGCGCCCGAGAGATTTTGACAAAATAGCAAGATTACCCTAGGGTCGACCCTGGGGGTCGACTCATGGCACAGAAAAATTCAAAAGAATGATGGGACAATTTTAAAAAAATTTGAAACTCTGAGAGAAGGATGTTTACCCAAGTATTGATCATGTGAATGATAGTTTTGAGCTTTTGAGCTCTTAAGAAAAATGAGAATTGAGCTCAATAGATTTGATTCAATGAATTTTTGGCATTAAGAATTTAGAATCAGAGAGATACTTAAGCTGATGGATCAAGGATTCCTAGTTCTCTCCTAATTTTATAAAATCTATCTTTACTTAAGGCCTTGGTAAAGATGTCAGCCAATTATTTTTCAGTACTAACATAATCAAGAATTATATCTTTATTTTGGACATGTTCTCTTATGAAATGATGCCTAATTTTAATATATTTTGATCTAGAATGCTGAATTGAATTTTTAGTTAGATTTATAGCACTAGTGTTATCACATCTTATGAGAGTTTCATTGAATTTAATGCCAAAGTCTTCAAGTTGTTGCTTAATCCATAAGATTTGAGCACAACAACTTTCGACTGCAATGTACTCGACCTCGGTCATAGACAGTGCTATCGAATTTTATTTCTTGCTAAATCAAGAGATTAAGTTAACTCTAAAAAATTGACAAGTTTCACTAGTACTTTTTCTATCTAATTTACATCCAGCAAAATCGGCATCTGAATATCCTATTAAGTCAATTAATGAGTCTTTAGAATTCCAAAATCCTAGAGTTTGTGTACCATTTAAATATCTAAGGATTCTTTTAACTGCATTCAAGTGTGATTCTTTTGGATTTGATTGAAAGCGAACACACAGGCAAACACTAAACATAATATCAGGTTTACTAGCAGTTAAATATAATAGAGAACCAATCATGCCTCTATAAAATTTTAAGTCTACACTTTTACCTTCTTCATCCTTGTCAAGCTTACATGATGGGCTCATGGGTGTGCCCATTGCTTTGGAGTTCTCCATTCTAAATCTTTTGAGTAATTCTCTTATGTACTTGCTTTGGGTGATGGAGATTTCTTCCTTTGTTTATTTGATTTGGAGTCCGAGGAAGAAGGTAAGTTCTCCCATCATGCTTATCTCGAACTCTCCCTGCATGAGCTTCGCAAAATCTTGACAAAGAGTTTCATTAGTAGACCCAAAAATAATATCATCGATATATATTTGTATTACTAATATATCATCTTGATTTCTTTTAATGAAAAGAGTTGTATCTACATTTCCTCTTGAAAAACTATTTTTGAGTAAAAATTTGCTTAGCCTTTCATACCAAGCCCTGGGTGCTTATTTCAAACCATATAATACTTTATTTAATTTAAAAATATGATTAGAAAAAATATAATCTTCAAAACCTGAAGGTTGTTCTACATAAACTTCTTCAGCAATATATCCATTCAGAAAAGTACTTTTGACATCCATTTGGAATAACTTAAAATTCATAAAGTAAGTATATGCAAGTAGAAGTCTAATTGCTTCTAATCTAGCAACAGATGCAAAGGTCTCATCAAAATCAATTCTTTCTTCTTGATTATAACCTTTTGCAACTAATCTCACTTTATTTCTTATCATATTTCTATGTCCATCTAATTTATTCCTATATACCCATTTTGTGTCAATTACTGAATAATTTTTAGGTCTTGAAACTAAAGTCCATACATTATTTCTTCTAATTGATTAAGTTCTTCTTGCATTGCATTTATCCAATTATAATCTTTTTCAGCTTCATCTATGATTTTAGGTTCAAGATGACAGACAAAAGCAAAATGATTGAATGCATCTCTATGTGAAGAGCGAGTTCTTACACCATGTGTTGGATCACCAATGATTAGTTTCTTGGGATGATTGTGATCATACCTCCATTCTTTGGGTAGATCATTTGTACCTAGAGGTTGTTCTTGTTGTTCTTCACCTTTTTCATCCTGTTTATTTTTATGTTCTTCATCATCTTGAATGGTTGAGTCTTTTAGAGTGATCTCTTTCATCCCTTCTATAAGAGGATCTGCATAATCAATACCTTTATTCTTCCTTGAAGGAAGATCGTTAGTTTCATCAAAAATAATATTTATTGACTCTTCTACTATTAAAGTTCTTTTGTTGAAAACTTTAAAAGCTTTGCTAAAAGAGGAGTAACCAAGAAAAATCGTTTCATCGGATTTTGCATCAAATTTTTCTAGTCTTTCTTTACCATTGTTCAAAATAAAACATCGACAACCAAAAATATAAAAATATGCAATGTTTGATTTTCTTTCTTTCCAAAGCTCATAAGGAGTTTTCTTTAAAATTGGTCTAATTAAAGCATGATTTAATATGTAACATACTGTGTTAATTGCTTCCGTCCAAAAATATCTTAGAAGGTTGCATTCACATAACATGGTACGAGCCATTTCTTCAAGAGTTCTATTTTTTTTTCTACTACCCCATTTTGTTGGGGTGTCCTAGGTGCTGAAAAGTTATGGTCAATACTTTTTTCATCACAAAACTTTTCAAAATCTTGATTTTCAAATTCGGTTCCATGATCACTTCGAATATTTTGAATTAAAAAATCTTTTTTATTTATGACTTTTTGATAAAATTTTGAGAAAACATGAAAAGTTTCATCCTTATGTGCTAAGAAGAAAATCCATGTAAAATGAGAGAAATCATCAATAATCACAAAATCATATCATTTTTCACCTAGACTAGTAGTTCTAGTAGGTCCAAATAAATCCATGTGCAATAGTTCTAATGGCCTAGAAGTTGAAACAATATTTTTAGATTTGAATGAGGCTCGTGTTGTTTACCCATTTGGCATGCATCACAAATTCTATCTTTTTCAAAATTTAATTTGGATAAGTCGATAACCAATTTCTTTTTAATAAGTTTTGAGAGTGAATGCATGCTAATATGTGCAAGCCTACAATGCTAAAGCCAACTAGTCTCATTAATCTTGGCATTCAAGGCTACTAGGTATTACATGTTTATTTTGGAAAGATCATTCAAATCTACCATATAAACATTACCATGTCTATGCCCAACAAATTTAATGCCTTCATTAATAAGACTAATTACAATACAAACTGAAGATTCAAAAATGACTTTGTATCCTTTATCACAAAATTGACTGATGCTTAATAAATTATGTTTTAAACCATCTACTAATAAAATATTTTTAATATACTTGGAGGGAGTGATACTAATGTTACCTATACCAACGATCTTTCCTTTGCTATTGTCTCCAAAGGTGACCATCCCTCCATTTTTAGCATCAAGTATGATGAATTGGGATTCATCACCAGTCATGTATTTTGAGCACCTGCTATCAAGATACCATCTCAGGTTTGCTCCTTGGGATGCAAGACACACCTCATTTTCATGTGCCATAAGGCACAAGTTGGCTTGTTCATTTGAGTCTTCTTCTTCGAAACCTGACTCATCACTTTCACTCCATGTAGCCATCATGGCCTTCTTCTTATACTTCTTGGGATCCTTCTTCAATTGTGGGCATTCAGACTTAAAGTATCCTAATTTCTTGCATTCATAACAAATAAAAAGTTGCTCCTTATCCTTCTCTTTGCTATGTTCCCCTTTTGTAGGTGGCCTCTTCCTTATTCCTTGTCTTCTTTTCTTCAAGAACTTCTTAAACCTTCTAGTAATGAGGGTCATTTCTTTATCCTGCTCTTCATTTTCTGTATCATCGAATTCTTCATCAGGTTGAGCAGTGAATTTGAGGATAATTATCCTCTTCTTTTTGACATCTTCTTCTTGGTATTGTTTCATGCTTAGCTCGTAAGTCATCAGTGATCCTAGAAGCTCCTCCAAGGGTAAGATATTCAAATCTTTGGCTTCTTGGATTGTGGTTACTTTGGCCTCCCAAGTCCTTGGTAAAGACCTAAGAATCTTTCTTACGAGATCACTATTAGAATTAGACTTACCAAAATTTTTTAGACCATTAATAATATCAGTAAAATGAGTAAACATCTCAGTTATTGATTCATCATGCTCCATTTTAAAAAGTTTATATTTATGCACAAGCATGTTGATGTTTGATTCCTTCACTTGATTAGTTTCTTCATGAGTTACTTCTAATCTATCCCATATTTTCTTAACTGACATGCATGTTGAAATATGATTAAATTTATTAGCATCTAGAGCATAATACAAAATATTCATGACTTTAGCATTTAGTTGAGCTATTTTCTTATCAACCTCATCCCATTCTTTTTTAGATTTGGTTGATTCCACACCATCAATTATTTTAGTGGGTGCGTGTGGTCCATTTACTATGATACTCCACATATCATAGTCAAGTGCTTGAATAAAGATTTTTATCCGAGCTTTCCAATAGGTATAATTTGACCCATTGAAAAGTGGAGGTCGATTTGCGGACTGCCCCTCAACTAGTGAAGTGCCAACTTGAGTTGCCATAGATCTTTTGTTGGGAAATGTGTCCCAAAAAGTCAATCGTCAAGCTGTTGACGGTTAAGCAACCAAGTATAGTAATTGATTTGTTAATAAATAAAATATATTTGGCATCTTCATCATAAGCTTTCATCTTCTAATGAACTCCATTGTTATGATGAAGTCCTTAGGACTATTTAGGTTCGATAAAGAGAGGATTTATCGATTAGTCCTTAAAACTATTCACGACCAAATGATAGGCTGTTAATAAGGACGACAGCTTCTATCGAGCATAGGTCACTGTAGGCCATATGGGTTGGTTGTCCTCTTAACCAAAGAGTGTGGAGACACTGGTATGGCATACAGGTGAGATGTAAGGGTACATCATCATTGAACATGACCAACTCCAGAGCATTCTACTGTCGAGAATGTCTCTGATGGGATATAGGTATAAGTGTCCCTTAGACTTGAGATCGCCTCAGTGACTTGCAAGCAACTCACTGTGCTTTGGTACTGGACTAACTGAATTTTTAATTCAGGGATGGAAGGCTTCTGGGCACAGTCAAGTACTTGCAAAATTAGAGTGTGATCGAGATGGGATTGACCACTCCAAGAGTTCGAGAAGAATGAGTCGCTGTATTTCAATTTAGCAAAACCTTGGCCAGGGTAATCCATCAGATGGATTTGATATTTTGAAATACAATGTGGACAACCTGATCAGAGTTGACAATTGAACTCTGAGGTGTCCTATGATCATTTTGGTCAAGGGGATGAATTATATGAAAACTATATCCGCATGGGTTCTAAGGATGTTGTTCTACACATTCGACCTATCCGGTCGTCGGGTACCATTGCTAGATGGTCACTTTGATTGGTATAAGAATTTGTTCCTATGCTACCAGCTTAGGTTCAGACCTATGAGGTCACACACATTAGAGTTTATGATCCGATCGGATGGTTGATCAACGATTAAGAATCGTTCTAGGGTTAAATGATCAATACGATTGACATTTAACCCAATGCAAGTATTGCAGGAGGATCGATTAGCAATTCGATTGCTAATTGGCTTAATTTGATTAAGCCAATGGGTTGAGATTAAGTCTAATTAAATATGATTTAATTAGATTTATTTTGGGCTTGATTGGATCAAGTCCAATTGATTTATTGGATAAGCCAAGTGCAAGAAAAAACTAGTCCTAGTTCAACTAGGACTTGGGTCAATCTAATTTCTAATTTGATTAGAAAATTAAAATAGATTTAAATATAATTTAATCTAATTAAATTAGGTTCTTAATTGGGTTAAGACCTATTTTAATTAGGTTGATCTAATTTTGATTTGATTTAGTTTGGAAAACCAAATTAAAACAAGTCATAAGACAGAATCCTAGTAGGACTAGGATTCCACCTTGCGCCACATAAGCCTTCTCCACGCCCTCTCTCTTATTCAACGCCAATCTCCACTTATTTTGTGTGACAAAAGCCCTCTCTCAGATCTCTCCCACGTTCACAAAAGGTCTCTTCTCTTCTTTCTTACATGGAAGGTGGTTTGGATCAAATCTAAAAGGAATAAGTTTGGATTTCGAATTCTATGAGATAGAGTTTTAGAAATCCAAAACTCTTTCAATTTTGCACCGAATTTATCCAAATTATTTTTGAAATTTTCATGGCTTTTAGGGTATACATTGTGCACCCTTTTCTGGTGATCCAGGCATGAAAATATGAAGGAGGTGCTCAAGAGTTGGGCGTCCCTTAACTTGCCATGTTTGGATAAGCCTTGACTAGGTGTTTGACCTAGACAAGGACTCTATCATATCTCTCTATATAAGATGAGTTTATTCATGAAATTTTAGGAGAAGTTAGAGATTTGAGAGACCTTTGGGCCATCCAAAAATTAGAGAGAAATACCTTTGGGTCGTGGAGATATAAAAGATGCAAGTTTAGGTGTCTAGAGAGAAAAACGTGAAGAAGAAGAGGGTCTTCTTCTAGGGTTTTTGTATTCATATCTTTCCTCCCTCCATCTTGAGTTTTCTGAGAGCGTCTCGGATCTGAAACTTCTCCTTCTACTTTCCATCTTTGGAAGAGTCCAAATCAAGAAGAAGGAGGCACCTGATCAACCATCAAAGAAGGATCAGCGCAGTACTAGCATACTGTGCTGATTTCCTGAAGTAGGACTTCTGATCGAGATTCATAGGCTCGTGTGGATGACTCCTAGAGGTCGGATGCATGTGCGGCTTGCAACATCATCCTTAAGCCCAGATCAGCGAGGTTAGAGCATCTAACTTGCAAGGTAATAGATCTGATCTATTGTTTAATACATACATTAGATGTAGTATAGAAACATGTTGATATGATCAACATGTAATTCATGATATATTTATATATTTTAATTTTTGATTTAATACTATGTAATAATCATGTAATAGAATCTTAGATCTAGGGATTCTTTAATTTTAGAAAATAAATTTTGATTTATTTTAGTCTTCCGCTGCCTGATCTTGAAAAAGTTTCAAGATCTAACCCTGAAACCCTAGATCTGGTTCCTTCAATTGGTATCAGAGCCAAGGTTCTTTATTACATGATTATTGATATATGCTTAGATTATTTTTAAATTAGATCTAATTTATAATCTGATTATTAAATCTAAAATTAAAATTTTAGATCAATCACAAACTGCAAGGTTGTCCTGCTGTAAGGTTTACCCCTTACAGTGCAAAAGTTGTCCTAGTTTGTGTAGATCTATCTTTAATCATAAATTTGTTAGATATGATCTAGATTAAATTTATGATTTATTAGATTTAAAAAATATTTAAATCTGAAATAAAATCTCTTTGTTAATAATTTTTGTGCAAAGAAATTATTTAAAGTTGAAATTGTTTCAATTACATGAACCTGTTTAGATTAGATCTAAAGTAGTTTCATATTTATTTCACTTGCATCTTGATTATGAATCAAACATGCAATATGGTTGGTAGAATCATATTGTAAAATTATTTTACAAATATGAAAATTATTTTTGAAAAGTCAAACCCAACCCTCAGCCCAAAACTTAATTAAGAATTAAGAAGTTGTTTGAATAGGTTCTAGGATTGTGAATTGAAGAACCTAAGACACAAACCATAACACATTGGGTTAATGGGTTAGCGGGAATTAGGTCCATTAATTGGGTTAGACCTATGGTTAGATTGAAGATGGACTTAATTAGAGAATTGACTAAATCTAATCAATTCTTGTCTTAGATTAGGTCAAGGATTCTCTAGATCAATTACAATAGTTGTAGTTGGTCAAGTCCATGTCTTTAACGAGAACCAAATGGACTTGATTCTTGGCTAAGCAGTCTAGCACGAACTGTTAGGTTGATCTAATCGAAACTAATTAAACCAGTTGGTGTCTAAGGTAAACCAGACCGGTGGTTTTTAATTGGGAGCCTGCTTACCTGGCCATTTCTGATGGTGTCTAAGGCAAGCTTTGGCAGACCCTCCCACTGATCGAACTTACCTGGCCTCTTGGTGAAATTATGTTTTGATCGGATCACTTGACTATTCGAGCTGACCCATGTCAGCTAGGTAAATCAATGTGACTGATTTAGGTGCTCCTAGACCAGCCCTTTTAATGGTCTCCCTTAAGCTGACTTGGTGAAGCCAGTGGGAGGATCATGATAAGCTGGTTCATCTGACCTCATCCTCTAAATTATTTAAATCTTCTAAAATTATTAGGTCCTTAAAATGATAAAGTTA
>NC_026003.2:70044813-70085100 GCF_000442705.2 Elaeis guineensis
AGTGTGGAGACACTGGTATGGCATACAGGTGAGATGTAAGGGTACATCGTCATTGAACGTGACCAACTCCAGAGCATTCTGATATCGAGAATGTCTCTGATGGGATATAGGTATAAGTGTCCCTTAGACTTGAGATCGCCTCAGTGACTTGCAAGCAACTCACTGTGCTTTGATACTGGACTAACTAAATTTTTAATTCAGGGATGAAAGGCTTCTGGGCACAGTCAAGTACTTGCAAAGTCAGAGTGTGATCGAGATGGGATTGACCACTCCAAGAGTTGGAGAAGAATAAGTCGCTGTATTTCAATTTAGCAAAATCTTGGCCAGGGTAATCCATCAGATAGATTTGATATTTTGAAATACAATGTGGACAACCTGATCAGAGTTGACAGTTGAACTCTGAGGTGTCCTATGATCATTTTGGTCAAGGGGATGAATTATATGAAAACTATATCCGCATGGGTTCTAAGGATGTTGTTCTACACATTCGACCTATCCGATCGTCGGGTACCATTGCCAGATGGTCACTTCGATTGGTATAGAAATTTATTCCTATGCTATCGGCTTAGGTTCGGACCTATGAGGTCATACACATTAGAGTTCATGATCCGATCGGATGGTTGATCAACGATTAAGAATCGTTCTAGGGTTAAATGATCAATACGATTGACATTTAACCTAGTGCAAGTATTGCAGGAGGATCGATTAGCAATTCGATTGCTAATTGGCTTAATTTGATTAAGCCAATGGGATGAGATTAAGTCTAATTAAATATGATTTAATTAGATTTATTTGGGCTTGATTGGATCAAGTCCAATTGGTTTATTGGATAAGTCAAGTGCAAGGAAAAACTAGTCCTAGTTCAACTAGGACTTGGGTCAATCTAATTTCTAATTTGATTAAAAAATTAAATTTGATTTAAATATAATTTAATCTGATTAAATTAGGTTCTTAATTGGGTTAAGACCTATTTTAATTGGGTTGATTTAATTTTGATTTGATTTGGTTTGGGAAACCAAATTAAAATAAGTCATAAGACAGAATCCTAGTAGGACTAGGATTCCACCTTGCGCCACATAAGCCTTCTCTACGCCCTCTCTCTTATTCAATGCCAATCTCCACTTATTTTATGTGACAAAAGCCCTCTCTCAGATCTCTCCCACGTTCACAAAAGGTCTCTTCTCTTCTTTCTTACATGGAAGGTGGTTTGGATCAAATCTAAAAGGAATAAGTTTGGATTTGGAATTCTATGAGATAGAGTTTTAGAAATCCAAAACTCTTTCAATTTTGCATCGAATTTATCCAATTTTTTTTTTAGAATTTTTGTGGATTTTAGGGTATACATTGTATACCTTTTTCTGGTGATCCAGGAATGAAAATATGAAGGAGGTGCTCAAGAGTTGGGCGTCCCTTAACTTGCCATGTTTGGATAAGCCTTGACTAGGTGTTTGATCTAGACAAGGACTCTATCATATCTCTCTATATAAGATGAGTTTCTTTATAAAATTTTAGGAGAAGTCAGAGATTTAAGAGACCATTGGGCCATCCAAAAATTAGAGAGAAATACCTTTGGGTCGTAGAGATATAAAAGATGCAAGTTTAGGTGTCTAGAGAGAAAAATGTGAAGAAGAAGAGGGTCTTCTTCTAGGGTTTTTGTTTTCATATCTTTCCTCCCTCCATCTTGAGTTTCCTGAGAGTGTCTCAGATCTAAAACTCCACTTTCTACTTTCTATCTTTGAAAGAGTCCAAATCAAGAAGAAGGAGGCACCTGATCAACCATCAAAGAAGGATCAGCGCAGTACTAGCATACTATGCTGATTTTCTGAAGCAGGATTTCTGATCGAGATTCGTGGGCTCGTGTGGATGACTCCTAGAGGCCGGACACGTGTGCGGCTTGCAACATCATCCTTAAGCTCGGATCAGCGAGGTTAGAGTATCTAACTTGCAAGGTAATAGATCTGATCTATTGTTTAATACATACATTAGATGTAGTATAGAAACATGTTGATATGATCAACATGTAGTTCATGATATATTTATATATTTTAATTTTTGATTTAATGCTATGTAATAATCATGTAATAGGATCTTAGATCTAGGGATTCTTTAATTTTAAAAAATAAATTTTGATTTATTTTAGTCTTCCGCTGCCTGATCTTGAAAAAGTTTCAAGATCTTACCCTAAAACCCTAGATCTGGTTCCTACATCTTTAGCTCTTTGATGGTTAAATCAAAGTAGGGTTAGAGCACCAAGTTCTGATACCACTTGTTGCCCAGCTATGCAACCCAAGAGCGGGGGGTGAATTAGATTTTTAAAAATTTAAAGTTAATTTACAACTATGAGGATTATTTAACAATGAGCAAGATAAATATGGAGAGTGAAATTTATACAAGGTGTAGAAGTTGGATGCAAGAATGCAAGAAGATAAGAAAATTTAAAAGGAGAGCAAGTAAGCACAATATAAATAAAAAGATTTATAGTGGTTCGGTGCCAACCTTGCACCTACATCCACTCCCCAAGCTCCTACTTGATAATTCAAATCCACTAAATCGTATTCAACTCGAATACAACGTCGGAACCTCCGATTCTAGTTATTCTAAACTAGAATACTTATTTTTTGGGTACAAGCCAATCCAATACAATTCAATTCAAGGTTCGGATCAATCTTTCCACATTTTGGAACCCTTCCAAAATAAAATATCAACTCAAAATAGAGTATAGCAGTTAATCACACAGAAATACAGATGTAGGTCCTTTAATGAGCAAATAAAGCTTTAAATACACTTTACACAATAAGAACGAAGCTCTTCTGATTTCTCTCAAGGTGGTTGAAGACTTGAATGACCTCTTGAGGGGTTAGTAAACTTGAAATAAAAGCTTCTTGAACTTTTAAGAGGGCTCTTACTTAGGGTTGAAATGAATGTTTGAAGAACCTTTTCAAAACCTTGTTGATTCCCTCCTTTAAGTGTCTTTTATAACTTCAAATAATGATGGAGAGTAATCTGGGCTAAAATAGAGCCGTTGGAGCATATTAAAATGGGTATTAAATGCAGTCAAAACGAGCTGAAAACTAGCTGTTGCAGAACTTTTCTGTCACAGGGTCTACTCATAAGGTCGACTCATGCTCATGAGTCAACTCATGGGGTCGACTTCTGTGGCACAGAACAGAAAATGACTGCTCTATAATTTTGGCCTACACAGTGGCAGAGGTCGACTCATGCCCAGGGGTCGACTCATGGGGTTGACTCACAGAGTGTGCCAGCCAAAGAATTCAGCATGCCGTTCAGCCCCTTTTGCCATGAGTCGACTCATGGGGTCGACTCAAATATATAAACATAATTTTCTTTCAAAATATATATTCAAAAATATTAAAATTACCTCCAATAGATTATAAATCTTGTGTTCTTGCTCTTGAGGCTTCCGAATCAGAACTTGGTAAAATTATGATTTTGCCCCTGAAATATAATAAATCTTTTTCCAAGTCAAAATCATTAGTAATCCCCTCAAATGCTTTGTAATCATCAAAATCAATTCAAGAAGCAACAGCTACCAATTCGAATAAAATAATGAGAGAAATCTTTTAATTAAAGTCTAAATCTTTAGGTTTAATAAATCAATTACTAATTAGGTTATGGTTTTTTTTTGTGCAAATATGGCTGCTTCCCTATTGCTCTGATCATTGTTGGACAATGATAAGTTGGTGGCACCCAACTTCGGTAGCTAGTACCAAAAGTTGAAGATAGTCCTGGAGCATGAATGGATCCTATATGTGATAACGGTCCTACGCCTGAGGAGTTAGCTGCCAATGCACGTGGAACAGTCAGAGACACTTACCAGAAGTGGCTCAATGATCAGATCACAGTGCGTTGCATCATGCTAGCGGCCATGAGCAACAAGTTCAATCACAGATTTGAGATGGCTCAGCCAAAGGACATGCTTCAAGTGTTGGAAGATGCCTTTGGCACACCCGATGACGTGGAGAGGCATAAGACTAGTTGTGCCATCTTCAACACTAAAATATGGGATGGTGCCTCTGTCACTGATCATGTATTGTACATGATCGAGCTGGTGGAGTGTTTGAGCAAGCTCGGCTTTTCCTTGCATAAGCAGCTTGGGAAAGATGCAATACTGAATACACTGTCTAAGTCTTATCTCCCATTCCTCACCCATTATAGAATGACAAAGCCTGAACTAAACTACCACAGGTTACTGGGGTTGCTTCGAAACTTTGAGAAGGATCACCAACTCTAAAAGGAGTTGGTGAACTTAGTCGGAGGTTCGTCTTCTGATTCTCTACCCTTTAAGAAAGGGAAGAAGAACAAGAAGAAGAAAATGAAGAAGGTGCAAGTTTAGGCTGGGACATCAGTGCAGGGCCAGATCAGAAAGATCAAGCCCGATAAGAGTCAAACTGAATGCTTCTTTTGTAAGAAGTGGGGTGCCATGCCCCAAATCCGGGACATAACACGGCCATGCTACTAAGGGATGGAGCCCACGATAACATGAAGCCAATCCATCATAATCATATAAAATCCATCAAATAAAAAAATTTAATTCCATTATTCATCAAATAATCGAACCAATATTGGTTCAGAGCATCTAAATCCAAAAGTAAGTACCAACTCGAATCTTAATACTCATAAATAATTATAAATTTATAATTATAAAATAAACTAAACTTCTGCTATCAAATTTTCAAGCTTGCTATGCAGATCTTCAAGCCTGGATTTCTTTTGTCGATCCTAACCTTATTCCTCTGTTCAAACAAAAAGAAAACAAAAAGAATATGAGCTACACTAGCCCAATAAGTAGAACTTGTACTTCCTTATCGGATCAAGCATAAGTTTTTCATGATAATGCAATATTTAAAAAATAATAGATAATACAAAATAAAATATTTCATAGAGCATATAATAAAATAAGTTATAAACTCATCATGCATGCATAATCATGTATATTTCATAATCATAAATCATAAATTATTTTCATCATGTATTCATGTCATGTTTCAAAATATTGCTTACAGATATTCATGCTAAGGTCACTATTATACCCGTGACAGGGTCATATTTCTTAATTGACAGAGTTCTTAATGCATGTGCCAACTTTATACCCACTGGCAGGGTCATGTTTCGTGTGGATGCTAGCTTCGGATGTCGACCTTCCCGAAGAGATTCATTCATAGCCATCTGAGAGTCTTTTTGAAATCCTTATATCTTTTTCTTAAAACATACATATACATAGATGGAAAATAATAAAATTTATGCTTCATAATCATGCTATTTTCATAAGACATATTCATGAAATTAATGCTCATAATAAAATATGCTTTTTCATATCACATATGTTGATCTTTATTTTATGAAAAATTATGATTTCATCAATAGTAATTTTTTGCATAAAAATATGATCATTTAAAAATAAATAAGGAGCATAAGATCTACTTACCTCATTCATCTTAGATCTTCAGACTTCGTTAGAAGAATCAGCTAATCCTATTTAAAATATCAAATCATCATTGTTGGTGCAAAAATTTGCTTGCGTCGGAGAAGCTGGAGTCGAGGGAGTGCGGTCGCCATCGGGACCTACAAAAGAAGTCTAAATCGGAGGTGGGGTTGCTCCGGCAAGATCCTCCGACGCTCAAGTCAGTTCTCTACCTCAACAAGAATGGAGTGCTTGAATAAAAATTTTAGCAGAGTTTCTAGGTAAAAATAAGAGCTTAGAGAATAACGTATCTGGGGTCCCCCTTTTATAGGCAGAAGGGGCAACAAACTGATAGCGATGTCTATAACCGTCTGGCAGTGCGCAGCCCAGAGTCAGGAGGAGTTTGTTGCGAAGAGTAGTGGAGTGGACCCGTGGCTATCACCGGGGTGTGCCACGTGGAGTCTGCCACGGGGAGCGGAGCGGTGTCCGTTGTCGCGACATGTCAGAGGATGGAAGAATCGCACGGTATCCATCGTAGGAAGTGGAGCAGGATCGTGGCTATTATTATGGCCTGTCAGGGAGTAATGGAGCCGCATGGAATCCGTCACAGGAGGTGGAGCAGAGTCGTGGCTGTTGCTGCGGCCTGCCAGGGGGTAATGGAGCCGCGTGGAATCCATCGTAGGAGGTGGAGCAGAGTCGTGGCTGTTGCTGCGGCCTACCAGGGGGTCCAGGCCTATCGGTCGGAGTTCGGCTGGGGTGTCTGGCAGAGAGAGGTGGCTAGCCATCCGTCTGAGAGGAGCTTGGAGTCCAGCTCTCGCAGGAGTCCGGATGGAGCCTTCCTTCAGTTGAAGTCGGGGATGAAGTCCGGCTCTCACAGGAGTTCGGGCGGAGTCTTCCCGTAGCCGGAGTTGGAGACGAGGTCTGGCTCCCGTAGGAGCTCGGGTGAAGTCTATCTGCAATTAAAGTTAGGGGCGAAGTCTGGCTCCCGTGGAAGTTCGGATGAAGTTTACCATCAGTCGAAGTCGGGGATGAAGTCTGGCTCCCGTAGGAGTCCGGGCGGAGTCTTCCCGTAGCTGGAGTTGGAGATGAGGTCTGGCTCCCGTAGGAGTCTGGGCAAAGTCTACCTGCAATCGAAGTCAGGGGCGGAGTCCAGCTCCCGTAGGAGTCCGGATGAAGTTTACTATCAGTCGAGGTCAGGGATGAAGTCTGGCTCCCATAGGAGTCTGGGCGGAGTCTTCCCGTAGTCGGAGTTGGAGACGAGGTCTGGCTCCCGTAGGAGTCTGGGCGAAGTCTACCTGTAATCAAAGTCAGGGGCAGAGTCTGGCTCCCGTAGGAGTCCGGATGAAGTTTACCATCAGTCGAGGTCGGGGACGAAGTCTGGCTCCCGTAGGAGTCCGGGCAGAGTCTTCCCGTAGCCGGAGTTGGAGATGAGGTCTGGCTCCCGTAGGAGCTCGGGCGAAGTCTACCTGTAATTAGAGTCAGGGGCGAAGTCTGGCTCCCGTGGGAGTCCGGATGAAGTTTACCATCTGTTGAGGTCGGGGATGAAGTCTGGCTCCCATAGGAGTCCGGGCAGAGTCTTCCCGTAGCCGAAGTTGGAGACGAGGTCTGGCTCCCGTAGGAGTCTGGGCGAAGTCTACCTGCAATCAAAGTCAGGGGCGGAGTCTGGCTCCCGTAGGAGTCCGAATGAAGTTTACCATCAGTCGAGGTCGGGGATGAAGTCCGGGCAAAATTTACCAGCAATCGGGGTCGAGGACAGAGCCCGGCTCCTGTAGGAGTCTGGGCGAAGCCTTTCCACAATCAGAGTTAGGGATGAGATCCGGCTCCCGTAGGAGTCCGGGCTGAAATCTACCTGCAATCAGAGTCAGGGGCGGAGTCCGACTCCCGTAGGAGTCCGGATGAAGTTTACCATCAGTCGAGGTCGGGGATGAATTCCGGCTCCCGTAGGAGTCTGGGCGGAGTCTTCCCGTGGCCGGAGTTGGAGATGAGATCCGGCTCCCGTAGGAGTCCGGACTGAAATCTACCTGTAATCACAATCAAGGGTGAAATCCGGCTCCCTTAGGAGTCCGGACGAAGTTTACCAGCAATCGGGGTCGAGGATGGAGCCCGGCTCCCGTAGGAGTCTGGATGAAGCCTTTCTGCAATCAGAGTTGGGGACGAGATCCGGCTCCCGTAGGAGTCCGGGCTGAAATCTACCTGCAATCAGAGTCAGGGGCGGAGTCTGGCTCCCGTAGGAGTCCGGATGAAGTTTACCATCAGTCGAGGTCGGGGATGAAGTTCGGCTCCCATAGGAGTTCGGGCGAAGTCTTCCCGTAGCCGAAGTTGGGGATGAGGTCCGGCTCCCGTAGGAGTCCGGGCTGAAATCTACCTGCAATCACAGTCAAGGGTGAAGTCTGGCTCCCTTAGGAGTCCGGACGAAGTTTACCAGCAATCGGGGTCGAGGATGGAGCCTGGCTCCCGTAGGAGTTCGGGCGAAGCCTTTCCGCAATTGGAGTTGGGGACGAGATCCGGTTCCCGTAGGAGTCCGGGCTGAAATCTGGTCGTTGTAGGAATCTACCGTTGGAGAAGTTCAGCCGTTGGCGAAGTTCGGGGTAGTTCGAATTGGAGTGGAACCTGGTTGGAAGAAGTCTGGAAGGGATTCGGGGAGTAGCTGATAGTCGTAGAAAGTCGGCTGGCGGTGGAGCTTAGTGAGTGCTTAGGGAGGTTTAATAGATGACTGGGGGGACTCATGTTGAAGGAGCTCGGGTGGTGTAGCGGAAGTTCGTCTGTCGGGAAAATTCAGTTAGGGGAGGTACCGTCTGCGGTCGACAGCCGGAGGAGTCCCGGGAGGGTCAATCTTGTTAAGAACTTCGGCTGAGGGTATTTTATACCCAACACCAGTCCCCCTACTTTCGAGTTCGAATTTCGAATGAAGGAAGTACAGAAAGGCTATCACAGTCGAAGTTGCTCCCTCGATGTCCGTGCATGATCATCCTCAGATATTTTGGCATTTAATGCACGTGCGCCGGGGTCTTTTCAAATCGGGGCGATCCGAAGAGGCTCTTTTGGAACCTGCAGCGAAACGGTGCTCAAGGCGTGGCGCAATAAAGGCACTGTCAGCCGTCTGTCACTTTTTAACCGCCCGCTGTGGTGAGTGGGACATGCGGCGAAAAGAAATCGGCCAGAGGGGATTCGCAATCGTCATTGCGTCAGATCCCAGGGCCTATTTAAACTCGCCCTTCCGCCTTTAGGGGCCCTATTTCGCTTGAAAGTTCTATCGGTGTCCGCCTTTTCTTTGAGAGCCCTGCCCCTCCTTGGCGTCTTCTTTGGCCCTAGGCGTCCTTCGAGTCATCCCTGTCCTTGCCCCTCTGCATCCTTCAGAGCGATCTAGGTTAGTCCCAGAACCTTCATTTTTCTTCTTGCCATTTAGGGGCCTTTTCTCCTCCATTTTCTTCTGTCGTATTCCTCTGATTTGGTCTCCCGCAACCCCTCATCCTTTGTCCCATCTGATTTCTCCGGGACCTTTAGGGTCTTCGTTTGAAGTTATTTGAAATGTCTTCCGGCACCTCTGCCTCTAGCGGCTCCGAGAGTTTTTCCGCCATAGCCCCCCAGGAGCCTCACTCTGTAGTCGAACCCACTTCTGGGATTGGGCTTCGCCCGATTTTTATGTCAGGTGCCATTCCCTGCTCCCTGACTCTGGATGAACTCCTACTGATAAGGGTTCAGTATGGAGTTCCTTCAGAGTACGACCTGGAGCTTTCTGGCCCCTCCGACCGGGCTAGCACCCCTCCACCCGATCGTTTCTGCCTGTATCAGGAGGTGTTCCGTGCCGGACTCTGGCTTCTGCTTTCGTCCTTTGTCGTCGCCCTTTTCCGCTTCTTAGATATCTCTTTAGCTTCAGTAGCTCCGAATTCCTTTAGGTTTTTGATAGGGTTCCTTTTCCTTTGCCATGTAGTCGAAGTTCAGCCATCCCTCTCTCTGTTTAGGCATTTCTATACCTTCAAGTGTCACCCTTCGGCGAAGGACTGGTGGTATTTTTCCCCTCAGTTCGGTAAGAAGGGGTTGCTGAAATGGGCTCCCTCTACAATCCACAATTGGAAGGGGAAATACCTCTTCATCCACTGCCCGTCCTTGAGGCTGGGCCTGCCCCCTTGGGGCTCTCTGAGGGACTCTGTCCGTCGGGCTCGCAGCCTGGGGGAGGACGACCTTCAGGCTGCCCGAAAGCTTCTTGACTATTCTGCTCCTTCTCTTCCCAATTTTTTGAAGGAGCAATTTTTGTTCAACATCGGCTTGAGCCCCCAGGATCCTGTGAGTATTCCATCTTTTCTTTCCTCTTCTTTTCTTCCGTCCTTCTTCTCTTCTTTTTCTTTTTCTCTCTCTTTCTTTCTTTTTTTTTGCATGTCACTTCTTCCTTTTTCACCCCATTGCTGATTTTTGATTTTTCAATTTTTTTTTTTTTTAGGAATGGATGCCGAAGCAGCATGGATGCTCACCAGGGGCCTCAAGGCCCACAAAAGAAAAGGTGCCACGGCTTTCGGATCAGCAAAGAAGGCCAGAGTGGAGGAGACGAGCTCGACTACGCCTGTCCAGGCGACTCCCGCGGTCGACGTTCCTTCGGACTCCGAGCCACCGGCCCCCCGGGCCTCTTCAAGGAGTCCGCCGACTGGGGCTCCCGCCATGGGGGTCCGTTCCACGGAGGCGCCCGGAGTCGAGAGGGGGAGAAGGAAGTCAGTGGCCCGCAGGGCGAGTAGCCGCCGAGCCATCGTTGAAGAGTCCCTTGGTTCCGAAGAAGAGCCCGAGAATCCCTTCAATGACAAGGACTTGATCAAGCGGTTGATCGATGGCTGCATTCTGCCTGAAGTCGTCGAAGGATTGACTGCGCCGATCCTGAGCAGTGGGTTTGGGACTCCCTAGGGTCCTTTCTCGAGGTAAACAAGTCTTTATTTAATTGGATTTCCGACCCTTATTCTGATCCCCTAGCCGCCCTTGCAGATTGGGCACCAGCTCTTTGCTAACATCGAGGCGACGAACCGGGCGAGGAGGGATGACATCCAGGCGGAGGAGCATCACCGGGCTGAAGTCGCTCATCTCAAAGAAAAGGCCGCCGAAGTAGTTACCCTCCAAGAGGCCCTGGAGAAAGAAAAGCAAGCCTGGGAGGAAGAGAAGCAGACCTCGGAGGAGACGGTGAGAAAGGTGGAGGTCGAGGTCTTCAATTTGGTGGAGCAGATTTTGGTCCTGGTCTCGGAGGCCAGGGGTCTTGCGGTGGAGGAGTTCAAGGCCTCTGCGGAGATGAGGGACCTGAACGTCCGATTCAGCCAAGAAGCATTCATCAAGGGGTTCGAGCTCTGCCAGAAAAAGGTGACCAGAAAATTTCTCGAGCTCGATCTCAGCTTCTTGGGTGAGGAGTCTGAAGATGAGGCCGGCCCCTCTCCTGTTGCTACTACTGTCGCAGCCCCCCTTCCAGGGACACCGAGCTCCCCAACTCCTACCGCTAAGGTCTGAGACCTCCGACCTTGTATTTTTCCTTTACTGCATTTTTTCTTTTCCTTTTATCTTTAAGAAACATTCTATCAACAAAGTTAAATTTCTCGTCGTGGATGGCTTCTTCTTTCTTCCTTTCTCCTTTTTGTTTTTCTTCCTGCAATGAGACGCGCCTTGATGCTTTTGTCTCCCGATGGCAGCGACCTGTCGAAGCACTTCCCCTGCCCCAGGAAATTTCACTGAAGTCCACGATCCAGTGGCTGAAGAAGGAAGTTCTTCATTTGACAAAAAGATTGAAGAAGATGGAACGCGAGCTCCGTAGGTTGAGGGAGGGTCACTCTGAAGCCACCCCGGAGGCCACCCGCTTTCAGAATCTCCACGTGAAGGGGATCACGGAGTACAGTCGGAGGAAGATGAACTTTGCAAAAGAGCTTGAGGAACACAAGAAGTGCGCCAGTGATCGGATTTGGGCTCAAGCTGCCAAGATCAGCTCTCTCAGGGTGGAACTGTCAGCTGCGCAAGAGAGGATTGGCCAGCTGGAGGAAAGTTCATCCCGGCTCTTGGCTCGGGCCAACGGCGATCGGGAGTGGTCGAAGAAGGTCTCCGACCTTTAGCAGTAGCTTCAGGATGCCGAGGTGGGCTATGACGTGTATCGGGCCGGCTGGCGCAGGCAGGTGGATGAATATAAAGGGAGACTCAAGGTGGCGACCGATGAAGTTGCCCATCTTCAAGGGCAGCTGGCTGGCAGGGCTCAGCTCGCTTCTTCTCGGGATTCCAGCGAACTCCAATCCCTGAGAAGAACTGCAGAAGGACTTTCTGTCACCCTTGGGGAGAGGTCGACTGAGCTACAGTAATTGAAGATCCAGTTGGCATGCGAGCAGCAGGCCGTCAAGGATGCGGAGGTAGAATTCGAGGTCCTGAGAAAAAGGCATCGAGAGGCAGAGAGCGAAAGCTAGCGATATCATCAAAGATACATGGAGATACTAATGAGAGAGAGAGAATTGGAAGCAGAAATTGGATGTTTAAGGGATTCCCTGGCGAGGGTCGAAGCTGAAAGTCTGAGGTCGGAGGAAGTCGGGCCCCCTTAGGGCTCTTTTTGTCTTTCCATCTTCCCATGTATGTATTTTTTCTTCTGTTGTTTTGTCTTGTTCTTGTCATTCTGCTTTTCTTTCTTTAGCTTGCCGGGCTTTGTAGTGTATATTTTGTGAATGAAATGAAAAAGAAATTTTGTATTACCTCATCCGCGTGTTGTATTAAATTATCGTCCATCGAACTTCTCTTGTCTTTAGGACTTGTCCGACGTCGATGTCGTTTGGAGGTGCCCAGTCGTCGCCACGCTGATTTGCTTTTCTTGTCGTCCATGGCCATAGGCTCGAGCTTGGTGGTCCAAACTCCATATTACCTCGAAGGTGTCGTTGCTTTCTTGACCTGTGTCGAGGGCCTTCTTGGAGGCCGGGGATGTTTGGTAGGAACTTTCCGTCTTTGTTGAGATGAGGTTCCTTAGGTCTTTGGTGTGATCTATTTTTCATCTGTTGCCGGTGTAATTCATCGCTTTCCTTTTTAATTTTCCTTCTCTTTTTGAGTGAGGGTCCTCCCCTTGCTTTTTAAGGGATCACGTAGAAGTGTAGAGGTGCCATTGAGGGGACTTTTTTCCTTATCCAATTTCGTTGGGCAGCCAGGTCCTTGTCATCGTTAGGATGAGGTTCTCCCTCTGTTCCCAGCGGGGCTGTGGGGGCACATAAGGGTCGTTGCAAAGGCCTCTCCCCCATCCGATCTAAAAGAACCGGGCCTTCGACTTTGCTCATGTTAGGGCGAGGTTCTCCTCCTGTCCCTAACAAGGCTGTGGGGCACATGTGGGCACTGTTTGGCCTCTCCCCCCATCCGGTCTAAGAGGAACCGGACCTTCGACTTTGCTCACGTTAGGGCGAGATCCTCCTCCTGTCCCTGATGTGGCCGTGGGGGTGCATAAGGGCGTTGTAGGGCCTCTCTCCCCATCCGATCTAAAAGAATCGGGCCTTTGACTTTGCTCATGTTAGGGCGAGGTTCTCCTCCTGTCCCTAACATGGCTGTGGGGCGCGTAAGGGCGTTGCAGGGCCTCTCCCCCCATCCGATCTAAAAGAACCGGGCCTTTGACTCTACTCATGTTAGGGCAAGGTTCTCCTCCTGTCCCTAACATGGCTCAGGGGGCATCCAAGGGCAGTTATATGGGCCTTTCCCCCAATCCGATCTTAAAATAATCGGACTTTCATTTGGCTTATGTTAGGACGAGGTTCTCCTCCTATTCCTAACATGACCATGGGGGCACTCAAGGGCCGTTATATGGGCCCTTCCCCCGATTTGATCTTAAAATAATCAGACTTTCATTTGGCTCATGTTAGGATGAGGTTCTCCTCCTGTTCCTAACATGACCATGGAGGCACTCAAGGGTCGTTATATGGGCCCTTCCTCCGATCCGATCTTAAAATAATCGGACTTTCATTTGGCTCATGTTAGGATGAGGTTCTCCTCCTGTTCCTAATATGACCTTGTTTTAATTGTTTGAAGGGGTAAATCCATGCCAAAAGGGAAAGACATGCAAAGTCGAAAGGAATTTTGATTTAAAGCAAAGTCGTGAGCAGTACATTTATAGGTTTCTCGAGTTCTATGGTCGTGGAAGGTCTGCTCCTCCTTGAGGCCCTCCGGTGATGGAGTCGATGGTCCCGATTGGAGGTCGATCTCCGGTCTGCTCCTCCCTCCTTGACGGTTCAGGTTGCGGCAGGGCCCTTGACCGATCTTCTCTACCCTCAGGCCGTTGTCGAATAAACCTATCGAGTCGACCTCGCCGGATGAGCTCCTCGATCTCGTCTCGGAGCTGGATGCATTCCTCCGTGTCGTGGCCGTGGTCGCGATGGTAGAGACAGAACTTGTTGGGGTTGCGCTTCCTGGGGTGTGTGCGCATCCTCTCTAGCCTAGGGAGCTGCTCCCTGACCTCCATCAGTACTTGGGTCTTCGAGGCATTGAGGGGGGCGTAGCTGCGGAACCTTCCCAGTGGAGAATCCCACCGCACCCCGTGATCCGGACTTCTCTACCTACGTAGCCGGGGAGGAGTATGGACATGCTTGTGCCCAGGAGGGGATCGAGAACGTGGCCGAGCTTCCCTCGGCCCTTTTTCGACTGTGGACTTACTCGAGTCTCCCGCCTGCCGCTCTCTCACAGTCTCCTCATCCTTCATTTTGAAGGCTTCTTCCGCTCGGGTGTACCCTTCAGCCCGAGCCAACAAATCAGCAAAATCCCTGGGGTACTTCTTCTCCAGGAAGAATAAAAGGTCATTCTTCTGAAGGCCGCCCTTCAGAGCGGCCATTGCTACCTATTGGTCCAAATTCCGGACCTCCAGCGCTGCGACATTGAAATAGTTGATGTAGGCCCGAATGGACTCCCCCTCCCTCTGCTTGATATTAATGAGGGACTCCGAACCCTCCGGGGGTGCCGGCTACTGACAAATGGGCCACGAATTGGTGGCTCATCTAATCGAAAGAAAAGATGGTACCCGACTTCAGCATCGAGTACCAGTTTCTCACTGCTCCCTTCAAGGTGGATGGGAAGGCTCAGCATAGAATGCCGTCGGGTGCACCATGAAGCAGCATCATCATCCGAAAGGCCTCCAGATGATCAATCGGGTCTGATGTCTCGTCGTAGCTTTCGAACTGGGGGAGTTTGAAGTTTGGCGGGATCGGTTCCTGCATGATCATTTGAGAAAAGGGAGGGTCAGTGCAAATATCCTCACCATAAGTGGGGGGAGCATGACGGAGTTCTTCGATCCGTCGGTTCATCTCTTGGAGTCTCCGGTCCAGGAAGTCCTCTCAACTTCGGGTCTCGAGGGTCCTCTAGCAGAATGGGGGTAGAGATCTTCCAGGGGTGGAGTCGTGATCCGATTGAGGGCTCTCCACCCTCAGGTTCGTCTTCCCGAGAAAGACGGGGTGGCTGGCCCAAGTGGCCCACCCTACCGTCGGATTCTGATGTTCCGGTGACACTCTTTCCAGGCGCACTGATGCCTACGGCGGCTGCTGCTGCTGCATGGCCTGCACAGCTTCAGTGAGGCCTCTGACCTGCTGTGCCAGTAGATCAAATTGCTCCGCAGTGATCGCCATTGCCGGAGGAGGAGGAGGAGGCTGGGAAACTGGAGGTGAGGCTGGAGCCTGAGATCTGGCTGCGGAGGCCGTGGATCGCCATGTGGATGCCTTGCGGGGAGGCATTGGGCAAAGACCAAGTGGAGGAAGGAGGAGAGGATGCCGAAAGAGATGCCCGAAGAGGATGACCAAAGGCGGTCTCGTTGAGCGCTCCTTTAAGAATAAGGGTACTGCGAAGACACAGGCCCTCCTTCTAGCGCCAATCCTGTTGGTGCAAAAATTTGCTTGCGTCGGAGAAGCTGGAGTCGAGGGAGTGCGGTCACTGCTGGGACCAGTAGAAGAAGTCTAAATCGGAGGTGGGGTTGCTCCGGCAAGACCCTCCGATGCTCAAGTCAGTTCTCTGCCTCAACAAGAATGGAGTGCTCGAACGAAAATTTTAGCAGAGTTTTTAGGTAAAAATAAGAGCTTAGATAATAACGTATCTGGGGTCTTTCTTTTATAGGCGGAAGGGGAAACAAACTGATAGCGATATCTGTAACCGTTTGGCAGTGGGCTACCCAGAGTCAGGAGGAGTTTATTGCAAAGAGTAGTGGAGTGGACCTGTGGCTATCACCGGGACGTGCCACGTGGAGTCTACCACGGGGAGCGGAGCGACGTCCGTTGTCGCGACTTGTCAGAGGATGGAAGAATCACGCGGTATCCATCACAGGAAGTGGAGCAGGATCGTGGCTATTATTATGGCCTGTCAGGGAGTAATGGAGCCACGTGAAATCCATCGCAGGAGGTGGAGCAGAGTCGTGGCTGTTGCTGTGGCCTGCCACGGGGTCTAGGCCTATCGGTCGGAGTTCGGCTGGGGTGTCTGGCGGAGAGAGGTGGCTAGCCATCCGTCTGAGAGGAGCTTGGAGTCCAGCTCTCGCAGGAGTCCAAATGGAGCCTTCCTTCAGTTGAAGTCGGGGATGAAGTCCGGCTCTCACAGGAGTCCGGGCAGAGTCTTCCCGTAGCCAGAGTTGGAGACGAGGTCTGGCTCCCGTAGGAGCTCGGGCGAAGTCTACCTGCAATTAGAGTCAGGGGCGAAGTCCGGCTCCCGTGGGAGTCCGGATGAAGTTTACCATCAGTCGAGGTCGGGGATGAAGTCTGGCTCCCGTAGGAGTCCGGGCGGAGTCTTCCCGTAGCCGGAGTTGGAGACGAGGTCTGGCTCCCGTATGAGTCTGGGCGAAGTCTACCTGCAATCAAATTCAGGGGAAGAGTCTGGCTCCCATAGGAGTCTGGATGAAGTTTACCATCAGTCGAGGTCGGGGATGAAGTCTGGCTCCCGTAGGAGTTCGGGCGGAGTCTTCCCGTAGCCAGAGTTGGAGATGAGGTCTGGCTCCCGTAGGAGTCTGGGCGAAGTCTACCTGCAATCAAAGTCAACGGCGGAGTCCAGCTCCCGTAGGAGTCTGGATGAAGTTTACCATCAGTCGAGGTTGGGGATGAAGTCCGGCTCCCGTAGGAGTCCGGGCAGAGTCTTCCCGTAGCCAGAGTTGGAGATGAGGTCTGGCTCTCGTAGGAGCTTGGGCGAAGTCTACCTGCAATTAGAGTCAGGGGTGAAGTCCGGCTCCCGTGGGAGTCCGGATGAAGTTTACCATCAATCGAGGTTGGGGATGATGTCCGGCTCCCGTAGGAGTCCGGGCGAAGTCTTCCCATAACCGGAGTTGGAGACAAGGTCTCGCTCCCGTAGGAGTCCGGGCGAAGTCTACCTGCAATCAAAGTCAGGGGCGGAGTCCGGCTCCCGTAGGAGTCCGGATGAAGTTTACCATCAGTCGAGGTCGGGGATGAAGTCCGAACGGAATTTACCAGCAATCGGGGTTGAGGACGGAGCCCGGCTCCCATAGGAGTCTAGGTGAAGCCTTTCCACAATCGAAGTTGGGGACGAGATCCGACTCCCATAGGAGTCCGGGCTGAAATCTACCTGCAATCAAAGTCAGGGGCGGAGTCTGGCTCCCGTAGGAGTCCGGATGAAGTTTACCATCAGTCGAGGTCGGGGATGAAGTCCGGCTCCCGTAGGAGTCCGGGCGGAGTCTTCCCGTGGCCTGAGTTGGAGATGAGATCCGGCTCCCGTAGGAGTCCGGGCTAAAATCTACCTGCAATCACAGTCAGGGGTGAAGTCCGGCTCCCTTAGGAGTCCGGACGAAGTTTACTAGCAATCGGGGTCGAGGACGGAGCCCGACTCCCGTAGGAGTCCGGGCGAAGCCTTTCCGCAATCGGAGTTGGGGACGAGATCCGGCTCCCGTAGGAGTTCGGGCTGAAATCTACCTGCAATCAGAGTCAGGGGCGGAGTCCGGCTCCCGTAGGAGTCTGGATGAAGTTTACCATCAGTCGAGATCGGGGATGAAGTCCGGCTCCCGTAGGAGTCTGGGCGGAGTCTTCCCGTAGCCAGAGTTGGGGACGAGGTCCGGCTCCCGTAGGAGTCCGGGCTGAAATCTACCTGCAATCACAGTCAGGGGTGAAGTCCGGCTCCCTTAGGAGTCCGGACGAAGTTTACCAGCAATCGAGGTCGAGGACGGAGCCCAGCTCCCGTAGGAGTCTGGGCGAAGCCTTTCCGCAATCAGAGTTGGGGACGAGATCCGGCTCCCGTAGGAGTCCGGGCTGAAATCTGGTCGTTGTAGGAATCTACCGTTGGAGAAGTTCAGCCATTGGCGAAGTCTGGGGTAGTTCGAATTGGAGTTGAACCTGGCTGGAAGAAGTCTGGAAGGGATTCGGGGAGTAGCTGATAGTCGTAGAAAGTCGGCTGGCGGCGAAGCTTAGTGAGCGCTTAGGGTGGTTTAATAGATGACTGGGGGGACTCATGTTGAAGGAGCTCGGGTGGTGTAGCGGAAGTTCATCCATCGGGGGAATTCAGTCAGGGGAGGTACCATCTGCGGTCGATAGCCGGAGGAGTCCCGGGAGGGTCAATCCTGTTAAGAACTTCGGCTGAGGGTATTTTATACCCAACAATCATCAATTTCTATTCTATGAATATAATAAGATTAAATCATAAGAAAAGAGGACTATTGATCGGATGTGTCTGACCATCCAGATACTAAGGCAATTCAAGATCTCTGATCTGAGGGTCAGATTCAAATGACTTGATCAAAAAATTGTGAAGCATAGATTAGATCAAGATCAATCAATAGAGTTCATTAATAATGAATTTGAAAGATACTTGATATGATCAAATGAGATTGACATACAGCACGGATAACAAAGCAACTTTGGATCATCTTGTTAGAGTCAATATGAATCCCTAAAAGATGAAGGCATGACTTGGTACAGGATTCATAGAGCTTCTTAGAGAGAGAAAGTCAATAATGAGAGAGAAAGTAGAGAGAGAAAGTGAAGAGAGAATCTTCGTATCCTTCGAAAGTGGCAATCATGATTAAGATCATCAGAAGTCATATTAGGGTGACTTAATATGGATTAACCATGATTGATGTTATCAATTTCGAATAAAGATCGGATCGGTATCCAATTCTACTACATGAATTTCGTAGCAGTCTCAGTTTATCATATTTTCATCTCAGAGAGAGAGAATGACCCTAGAGAGATAAAATCCATAAAAAGAGATAAAAGGTCTAGAGAAAAAAAATAGGAAGAAAATCTAGAAAGAGAAAATAGAGAGAGAATTTAGAGAGAGAAAATATAGAGAGAAGATAGAGAGAGAAAGTTCAATTCTAGAGAGAGAAAGATTTAAGAGAGAGAGATGAGAGAAACTTTCTCTCACATATATTTTATTATTATTATTATTATTATTTCCTTTTTCTTTTCTTTTTCTTTTCTTTTTTTTTTCCTTTTTCTTTTCTTTTTCTTTTTCTTTTTCTTGTTCCCGTGGCCTTCTTTGGCCGAAACAGGGGACCTAGAGGTCTCCGTGCCTTTGGCCGACCAATCATGGCCATTCTCTGCCTGGCGGTGGCCGGCAGCAAGGGGCAACCCTCTCGTGCTCAGAGGTCGAAGCTGGCGATCGACGGTAACCGTCGGTGCCAAAAAAATCAGAAAAAGGGAGAGAAGAACAGGGCTTTCTTCTCCGACGAAATCCGACGGCTCCTGTCACCGACGGTCGTGTCCACAGGCATGGAAAAGAAGGGAGAGATGAGAGGAAGAGGAGGAAGGACTTACCATGGCCTCCGATGACCCCCACTGGTGTGAAATCGCGACAAGCACGAGTCAAGGGGCGACGGCTTCAATCGAAAAAATAGGAGAAGAACTCCGATGATCGTCGGTGACTATTATGTCCTCTCTTAGAGGAGAGGAGGGAGGTTCTTATAGGGCTCATTCTAGGATCTTTTAATGGCCCTAGGACTCCGATTTCTGATCAAAACTGAAGAAGGAGAAGACTCCGATCGAGAGTCTTCTTCCCTATTTTTTTTTTCTGGGTGGGCTTTGTGGCTTTAGGCCCAGTGGGCCGGATTATCACATTCTACCCCCCTAAAAAAAAAATTCATCTTCGAAATTTAACATACCTTCATTTTCAAATAAGTGTGGATATCTCATCTTCATATCATCTTCAAGCTCCCATGTAGGCTCTCTCTCTTCATGATTACTCCAATGAATCTTCACATATGGAATGATGCGCCATCTTAGAACTTGCTCTTTTCGATCAATAATTTGGAGGAAAAATTTTTCATAGGTTAAATCTTCATGAACTTGCAATGGCTCATACTTTATCACGTTATTTAGATTAGGTATAAATTTTTTTATTTTAGTAGTGAAACATGAAAGACATTGTGCACTTAGAATAAATCTGGTGGTAAAGCTAGTTCGTAAGCAACATCTCCTACTTGGCTCAAAATTTTAAAAGGTCTAATATATCGCGGACTCAGCTTGCCATGTCTCCCAAACCTCATGACACTTTTTGTAGGTGATACTTTTAGAAAAATATGATCACCGAAGTAAAATTTTAATTCTCTTCTTTTTTTATCTGCCCAACTCTTCTGTCTATCCTGTACTGCTTTAAGTCTTTCCTTGATCAAATAGATTTTTTTCTCTAGCATCCTTTTTATTATCAGTAAAATCCTTCCTTATGTACAACTAACATATTTCATAATATCTTTTGATTTAAAGGATTAATATTTCTAATCAATTCAGACCATCATGCTTTTGCTGCGCACTCTGATCTCAACTTACCAAATTATCTAAGTCTATCAAAAATAAAAGATATCTTTGTATATTAAATCAATCAGAGATAGATCCAACTTTCAGATTTCATATACAATTTAGGATAAAATTTAAGGTTTCCTTGTCATTACTATCTTTTAGGCATAGCACATCAAAATTAAATCTTCATCCACCTTCTATGTTTGAACTTATTACATAAGCTTCACCACTCCTAAAAAATCCAATATATCTAGAATTAATTTGAGTTAACCTTCGATTTACCTTACAATCATTTAGACAACTTTCAAACCAACTTTTCTTTGCAAAAAAATTAACATCAAAATCAGCAAAGTTATCGTGTCCTTTATCCGTATAGGTTTAGCATTCCAATGTCATCAAATATACCTAACATAATATATCCATACCTCCCACTTCATTCTAGGGTCAACACTTCTCGTACTCAGGTCAACCTTGCTAATTAAAATCTAAGATATAACTCATCAATTCTATTATAGACATCATATACCATTTATACATAAATTTCATCATAAAACCTATTAATTCGAAATTAAATTATTGAATCTTTTTTTTTTATATATCTATCATGTTTCTCATGATCTTAGCCTCAAGTTCAAATATCACTAAAGTCACAATCTCGAATAATGATAACCTTAAATTCAAATACCACTTAAGTCATATTCTCTAGTGATCATAACCTAAACTTTATATCATTCTATCACATCCTTAATGATCATAATCTTAAGCTCTGATATTATCCATTATATGTAGGAACCAGATCTAGGGTTTCAGGGTTAGATCTTAAAACTTTTTCAAGATCATACAGCGAAAGACTAAAATAAATCAAAATTTATTTTCTAAAATCAGAGAATCCCTAGATCTAAGATCCTATTACATGATTACTACATAGCATTAAATCAAAAATTAAAATATATAGAGCATGAACTACATGTTGATCATATCAACATGTTTCTATACTATATCTAATGTATGTATTAAACAATAGATCAGATCTATTACCTTGCAAGTTAGATGTTCTAACCTCACTGATACAGGCTTAAGGATGATGTTGGAAGCCGCACATGCATCCGGCCTCTAAGAGTTGTCCACACGAGCCCACGAATCTCGATCAAAAGTCTTGCTTCAAGAAATCAGCACAGTATGCTAGTACTGCACTGATCCTTCTTTGATGGTTGATCAGGTGCCTCCTTCTTCTTGATTTGGACTCTTTCAAAGATAGAAAGTAAGAGGAGGAGTTCTAGATCTGAGACACTCTCAGGAAACTCAAGATGGAGGGAGGAAAGATATGAAAACAAACAACCCTAGAAGAAGACCCTCTTCTTCTTCTCGTTTCTCTCTCTAGACACCCTATCTTGTGTCTATTATATCTCCATGACCCAAAGATCTTTCTCTCTTATTTTTGGATGAACCAAAGGGCTTTCAAATCTCTATCTTCTTTGAAAATTTCATGAAGAAACTCATTTTATACAGAGAGATATGATAGAGTCCTTGTCTAGGTCAAATACCTAGTAAAGGCTTATCCAAACATGGCAAGATAAGGGGTGCCCAACTCTTGAGCACCTCTTTCTTATTTTTATACATAGATTACTAGAAAAGGGTGCACAATGTATACCCTAAAATCTACAAAAATTTCAAAAAAAAATTGGATAAATTTGGTGCAAAATTGAAAGAGTTTTGAATTTCTAAAACTCTATCTCATAGAATTCGAAATCCAAACTTATTCCTCTTTGATTTGATCCAAACTACCTCCCACGTAAGAAAGAAGAGAGGAAACCTTTTGTGAATGTGGGAGAGACCTGGGAGAGGGCTTTTGTCACACAAAATAAGAGGAGATTGCCATTGAATGAGAGAGAGGGCATGGGGAAGGGTTATGTGGCGCAAGGTAGAATCCTAGTCTTACTAGGATTCTATCTTATGACTTGTTTTAATTTGGTTTCTTTAACCAAATCAAACCAAAATTAGATCAACCCAATTAAAATAAGTCTTAACCCAATTAAGAATCTAATTTAATCAGATTAAATTATATTTAAATCTGATTTAATTTTTTAATCAAATTAGAAATTAGATAGACCCAAGTCCTAGTTGAACTAGGACTAGTTTTTCCTTGCACTTGGCTTATCCAATAAACCAATTGGACTTGATCCAATCAAGTCCAAACTAAATCTATTTAAATTATATTTAATTAGATTTAATCTTAACCCATTGATTTAATCAAATTAAGCCAATTAGCAATCGAATTGCTAATCGATCCTCCTGCAACACTTGCACTGGGTTAAATGTCAATCGTATTGATCATTTAACCCTAGAACGATTCTTAATCATTGATCAACCATCCGATCGGATCATGAACTCTAAGATGTGTGACCTCATAGGTTCGAACCTAAGCCGATAGTACAGAAATAAATTTCTGTACCAATCGAAGTGACCATCTAGCAATGGTACCCGACGACTGGATAGGTCGAATGTGTAGAACAACATCCTTAGAACCCATGCGGATATAGTTTTCATATAATTCATCCCCTTGACCAAAATGATCATAGGACACCCTAGAGTTCAACTGTCAACTCTAATCAGATTGTCCACATTATATTTCAAAATATCAAATCCATCTGATGGATTACCCTGGCCAAGGTTTTGCTAAATTGAAATACAGTGACTCATTCTTCTCTAACTCGTGGAGTGGTCAATCCAATCTCGATCACACTCTGACTTCGTAAGTACTTGACTGTGCCCAGAAGCCTTCCGTCCCTGAATTAGAAATTCAGTTAGTCCAGTACCAAAGCACAGTGAGTTGCTTGCAAGTCACTGAGGCGATCTCAGGTCTAAGGGACACTTATACCTATATCCCATCAGAGACATTATCGATAGCAGAATACTCTGGAGTTGGTCACGTTCAATGATGATGTACTAGTACATCTCACCTGTATGCCATATCAGTGTCTCCACACTCTTTGGTTAAGAGGACAACCAACCTATATGACCTACAGCGATCTATGCTCGATAGAAGCTATCGTCCTTATTAACAGCCTATCATTTGGTCGTGAACAGTTTTAAGGACTAATCGATAAATCCTCTCTTTATCGAATCTAAATAGTACTAAGGACTTCATCACAACAACGGAGTTCATTAGAAGATGAAAGCTTATAATGAAAATATCAAATATATTTTATTTATTAACAAATCAATTACAATACTTGGTTGCTCAACCATCAACAGCTTGACGATTGGCTTTTTGGGATACATTTTCCAACAACTCCCACTTGTCCTAAAGCCTTCTCGGCATAGTATCTAATACCCATCTTCGACTTATGATTGTCGAACTCCTTTATCACCAAGACTTTAGTGAAGGGGTCGGTCAGGTTCTCCTTTCCGTCGATCTTCTGAAGGTCGACGTCACCTCGATCCACGATCTTCGAGACCAAGTGGAAGCGGCGCAAGATGTGCTTCGTCCCCTGATGTGCTTTGGGTTCCTTTGCCTGAACTATGGCACCAGTGCTGTCACAGTAGAGCAGGACTGGACCATCGAGGGAGGGTGCTACTCCGAGCTCGTTGATGAATTTCCTCAGCCACACAGCTTCCTTCACGGCATCCGATGCTGCGATGTACTTTGCTTCACAAACAGAGTCCGCCACAGTATGCTACTTGGAACTCTTCCAGCAGATGGCTCCACTATTCAGAGTAAAGATATAACCCGACACGCTCCTGCTGTCATCATGGTTAGATTGAAAACTAGAGTCTGTGAACCCCACATGTTTCAGATCTGACTCGCCATAAACCAACCATTGGTCCTTAGTATTTCTCGAATACTTAAGGATGGCTTTAACCACTTTCCAGTGATTTTCTCCGGGATCAGATTGGTATCTACTCACTACTCCTAGTGAGTATGCCACATCTGGTCTTGTACATGTCATGGCGTACATGATAGATCCCATGGTTGAGGCATATGGGACTCTACTCATATGCTCTCTCTCTTCAAGAGTTGTCGGACAATCCTTCTTAGAGAGAGAAATTTCATGGCCTATCGGTAGATAGTCCTTCTTAGAATTCTCCATGCTGAACCTCTTCAGCACAGTGTCTATGTACATGGACTGGGATAACCCAAGCATCCTTTTAGATCTATCCCTATAGATCTTCATCCCTAGGATGTAGGATGCTTCACCCAAGTCCTTCATGGAGAACTGTGATGACAACCAAATTTTTATTCCCTGTAGTGCGGGGATGTCATTCCCGATTAAGAGAATGTCATCCACGTACAAGATAAGGAATACCACAACTGGACCATTTGCCCATTTATAGATGCAGGGCTCTTCTCCATTCTTAATGAAGCCATACGTTTTGATCACCTTATCAAAATGTATGTTCCAACTTCGAGAAGCTTGCTTCAATCCATAAATAGATCTCCGAAGCTTGCACACCTTGGACTCATCTATGGATGTAAACCCCTCAGGTTGTATTATATACACCTCTTCGGTCAGCTCTCCATTCAGAAAAGCTGTCTTTACATCCATCTGCCAGATCTCATAATCCAGATGGGCAGCTATTGCAAGCATTATCCGAATGGATTTGAGCATTGTCACAGGGGAAAACATCTCATCATAGTCAATACCATAACGTTGACGATACCCCTTGGCGACCAGACGGGCTTTATAGGTCTCCACCTTTCCGTCTGTGCCCCTCTTCCTTTTGAAGACCCATTTACACCCAATGGGTTTAACCCCTTCAGGTGGGTCAACCAATGTCCATACATCATTGACCTTCATGTACTCCATTTCGAATTTGTTGCCCAGCTATGCAACCCAAGAGGGGGGGTGAATTGGGTTTCTAAAAATTTTAAGCCCAACTGATTACTTATGAAGAACAAAACAAAGACTTTAATTCAATATTAATTACCTAAAGCAGGAATGCAAGATTATAATAAAGAAATAAAGTGAAGCGATAAAGCACACCACAAACACAAGGATTTATAGTGGTTCGGTGCTAACCTTGCACCTACATCCACTCCCCAAGCTCCGACTTGGGAATTTCAATCCACTATACTTGTATTCAACCCGAATACAAAACGTCGGAAACTCCGACACTAGCTATCCCAAGCTAGATCACTTATTTCTCGAGTACAAGTAAACTCAAAACACTCTGATTTCAGGTTCGGATCAACCTTTTCTAGTTTTGGAAATCCTCCAAAAACAAGAACAAAAACTCACAAAGAGTTAGAAAATTTTGAGCACAGATTAATACAATAACAGCTCCTTTAAATGAGCGAATATAACAATAAAAGCTTTACTCAAATGAAGAACCCCTTTTTCGGATTTACTCAAAGTGGATGAACGCTTGAATGCTTGAGAAGAGGTTGATTGTTGATTGAAGATCTCTTGAAAGCTTTGGAAGATCTCTAGATCAAGGTTGAACAATAGGCTTGAAAGATCCTCTCTTTGAAAGCTCTTGAATCTCTTTCACAATCTCTCGTATGGATTTTGGATCCTCTTTTCTTTTTCTCTCAAATTATCTCGTGGATCCTCTCAATAAATTTTATCTCTCTTTTGATCTGCCGATTGATCTTCTCCTTTTCTCTCCAATTTGATCTGCTATTTAATCTGCAATTTCTTTCACCATTTTAAGCATTTTGTAGCATTAGAAGCAAGAGAAAATAATTTAGGTAGATAAAGTGCCGTTAGAGTAATTTTAGGAAGCATAAATGGCAATTAAAACGGACAAAAAAATAGCCGTTGCTGACATTTCTCGTCGCAGGGGTCGACTCATGAGTCGACTCATGCTTCAGGGGTCGACTCATGAGTCGACCTCTGTTGCAAAAACCAGAGAATGCGTTTCTGGAAATTCTTGGCTCAAATTAGCAGGGGTCGACTCATGAGTCGACTCATGCCTTGTGGGTCGACTCATGAGTCGACTCACAGGTCGTGCCAAGCCAGAAAACTAGTGTGCCAAGGAGAATTTTTGCGTGCCAATCAGCTCACAGTGCCATGAGTTGACTCATGAGTCGACTCATGCACTCCAAACCTTCATAACTTCAAAAATATAAGTCCAAACACAATGAAATTTTACCAATAGATTTCAAATCATTTGTTCTACCAAATGGTACTATCAAATCAGGATTTTAGTGAAATTATGATTTTGCCCTTGAAGAGCATAAGGACTTTTTTATTTTAAAATTATTTGTATCCCTTCAATCTGCTTTGTAATCATCAAAATCAATCTAGGAGCAACAATCTCCCCCTTTTTGATGATGACAAAACATTTGAACAAAAATATTTATGTTAATGCATTAATTTCAAAAGAATCCATTATAGGTGTATATGCTTGAAAAGAGTATGATTCTTTTGGCATGTAATATAAATGCAAAAATAGTTTGTCCATTTTCTTAAAGATTTGAAAAGGGTATTAGATCATTTTGAGTTTAAGATATATCAGAGCAAGAGAAGAGAAATAAATTTTGCAATGTATCAGAGCAAGAAAAATAATTTTTACAATGATATTAAAAAAGATTTTATAATGTATCAGAGCAAAAAATTTTATAATATATCAGAGAAAATTTCACACTGTATTAGAGCAAATGTCAGAGAAAATTTCACACTGTATCAGAGCAAATGTCAGAGAAAATTTCACACTGTATTAGAGCAAATGTCAGAGAAAATTTCACACTGTATCAGAGCAAATGTTATAATATATCAGAGAAACTTTCACACTGTATCAGATTAAATTTTATCATGTATCAGAGCAAGTTAAAAGAAATTTTAGGGTGTATCAGAGTAAATCAAATTTCTTAAGTTGTATCAAGGTAAATAAAATTTCAAAAGATGTATCAGAGCAAGTTTGAATTTTGAAATATATCAGAGCATATATAAAAAAATACTTATTTGCATTGTACTTATGATTTTGCTTTTGATGGATGGCTTTTTGTTTAATTTCTGTCTGATACCAAATTTCGATACCAAATTTCTCAAAGTTTTGTTTAATTTCTCCAATATTTGTTTCTCAATATTTTTTAATCTTCCAATTTTTTGTTTAATTTCTCAAGTTTGGTTTAATCTTCCAATTCTTGTTTTTGTTTAATTTCTCCCCCTTTTTTTGACATCATAATTTAGGGTTTTGCTTTTTGTTTAATTTCAATTTTTGTTTTTGTTTAATTCCTCCCCCTTTTTGACATCATCAAACATAGTTAACTCTTCCTTTTTTTTTTTTTTTTTTTTTTTTTTTGAAATATTCTTTAATTTCTTCCCCTTTAGAGTTTTTCACAGATGTTTGCTCCCCCTTAATATAGCAATTATCAACAGCAAACAACAACAAGGAGAAGACAATATTTCAACAAGAAGAAAATATATAACCAAAATATGATCATTACAAAGATGATTCCATTAATATCATAATTGTTTCAATACATAGGTCTTAAAAATAAAATTCAACCAGCTAATTGTCAATACATGGCCCCGAGGTACAGATCCTAGAAATGATCAAGACAGGTCAAGGATCGGAGTCATCAGATATGATATGAGAAGCTGATGGATCTCTAGTAGAAGTACGTCCTCTACCCCGTCTGCCTCTGGCACGAGCAGGAGAGTGAGAAGAACTGGGTGGCTGAGTACGCTGAGATGCTAAGGACTGAACAGAAAGGGTGAGTCTGATAGAATCAAGTACATTCAGTGCTCTTGAAACAAATTGAAGTAGAGCAGTGAACTGAGTGGTAGCATGCTCACTCGATCCTCGGATCTCTTTCATCAGTAATTCATATCCACCTTCTAGTGCTCCTCTGAGCCTGCCAGCCTCTGCAGTGAGGTCTGTGACCTCAATAGTAGACTCCTGTGGCTGGGGATGGGCCAAAGCAAGGACTTGCCCCTGCAAGTCAAGAACTCTGCCAGTAAGTCTCCAGACTGTGTCCTCAAGCTGCTGGATCCTGATGGACTGATCTGATATCATCTGAAACACAGTGGAGATGTGGGGAGTAATGGTCTGATCAGAAGAGGTAGCTCCAGGTGCAAAAGAAGTACTACTCCACTGGCTAGACAGCAAAGAAGCCACACGCTGTGAAATATGCTCGATCTGATCGTCAGCCAGTCTGAACTCTGAATGAGGTGCTCTGCTCTCTGGCTGATGCACTGGTGTGGGCATCCTAGTAAACTCAGAAGGGCCAGCCTCAGTATCAGGAATGAACTGGGTATCTGGTGAAGCTGCCCTGAAGTCATGTACAGGAGAAGATGGACCTTCTTCTTCTACTCTGCCTTCAGTTCTGTCTTCAGCTCTTTCCTCAACTCTCTCCTCAGCTCTTTCTTCAGAGCCCTTGATCCAACCACCAACAGTCTTTGTAATTCCCATTCGGTGCAGGCTGTGTTGGTTGAAGGTGTCCACATGAGAGAGTTTGGTAGGTGCCTCCCCCCACAGCTAACTCCAAACCTCCTGAATACTCTAGTAAGGGCCATACCATAAGGCAAGTGTGCCTTGGATCTATTCAAAGTTTCTCTCATGGCCTCTATCATAAGTGCAGGGAGGTTCAGGGGGGTCTGAGTGATGATATGAAACATGACACACACATCTCTGCCAGACAGTAAGTCATGCCTACCACTCCTAGGAAAGAAGAGCTTTGTTACAATCTGATGCAGGACCCTCATCTCAATGGACAAAATCTTTGCTTCTAACTTGTTTAGACTTTTGAATAAGTTTCTCCTAAGATCATTCTGATCCCTTCTTCTTTAATTGGGAGTTCCATATATGAGTATCCTTCACTAGGCAACTGAAGTATTTCTCCCAATATCCTAGAATCCAAGCATATGTCAATCCCCTTTACAGTTGAAGTCACTGACCCATTTTCATAATTTAGGTTCTGGTAGAACTCTCTAACTAGATCAACATAAGTGACTTCCTTAAGGGAGCAGTAAAGTTTCCATCCTTGATTTTTGATCTTACTTGCAAAAGTAAAGCCTTCTTTCTCAAAGAACCGAAAATCTATGTTTTTCCCGGTTTCTATTTTTCTATCAGAAAGAGGATTTACACTGGGGCTTATGGAGAATTGAGAGGGACCTTGAATAGGTACTGAAACTGGAGTGGGAGCAGTTGAAGACTGAGCATGCCTTTTCTTTTGGACAACTTCTTCAGGCTCACGGATTGATTTCCTTCTTTGGGGAAGTTTCATCTTTGGAGCCATATCCAATAAAGTAGCAGACAAGAAGACTTGAATTGAGAGGAGGAGGGATCACAAGAGAGTGACGAAGGTTTTTGGTGGAGAAAAGAAGTGGATTTTGGAAGTTCGGTAAAGTGCTAGGGCACGTTCCAACCGCGCCAAGCAATGCGAGAAAGCACAGAAAATCCTTTTGAAGGAGGCGATTTTTGGTGGAGAGGAGGAGGGAGAATTGCCTCAAAATTAATCCTTGGATTTGGAGCAAGAAGAGTTGGAGAAGATGGCTTTTGGAAGAAGAACGATGGGAAGATGAGTCGTCTCACAAACAGTAACCCTTATAAAAATAATGAACCCGTTGAAAGTAGGTGGGATTTACAAGTTTGCCATTGAGTCGACTCATGGGGGTCGACTCATGAAGTTCAGAAAATCAGGAAAAATGTGAATAAATTCCAGAAAAATTTAAAATTTTGAGTGAAGGAATTTTGCTCAATGATAAGTTTTTAAAATGATAAATTTGGGCTTTTGTGACCAGGATAGATGTTGAAACTTGAGCTCTAATCAATTCTTTGGAAATTGAAAAATTTTAGGCAAATGGATCTAGAATTCCTAGATTTCTTCTAATTTTACAGAATCTATCCTCACTAAGGGCCTTTGTAAAGATATCAGCTAATTGATTCTCAGTGCAAACATATTCAAGAATTACATTTTTGTTTTGAACATGTTCTCTTATAAAATGATATCTTATTTCAATATGTTTAGATCTTGAGTGTTGAATTGGATTTTTAGATAGATTTATGGCACTTGTGTTGTCACATCTTATTGGTGTTTCATTAAGTTTGATTCCAAAGTCTTCGAGTTGTTGCTTAATCCACAAGATTTGAGCACAACAACTTTCGGTTGCAATGTATTCGGCCTCAGCCGTAGACAGTGCCACCGAATTTTGTTTCTTGCTAAACCATGAGATTAGGTTAACTCCAAGAAATTGGCAAGTTCCACTTGTGCTTTTTCTATCTAATTTATATCCAGCAAAATCAACATCTGAATATCCTAATAAATTAATTTGTGAGTCCTTAGAGTACCATAACCCTAGAGTTTGTGAACCATTTAAGTATCTAAGGATTCTTTTAACAGCATTCAAATGAGATTCTTTAGGATTAGATTGATATCTAGCACATAAACAAACGCTAAACATGATATCAGGCCTACTTGCAGTTAAATATAATAATGAGCCAATCATACCTCTATAGTATTTTAAGTCTACTCTTTTACCTTCATCATCTTTGTCAAGCTTACATGAGGGACTCATTGGTGTGCCAATTGGTTTGCAGTTCTCCATTCCAAATCTTTTGAGTAGTTCCTTGGTGTACTTGCTTTGGGTGATGGAGATTCCCTCTTTTGATTGTTTGATTTGGAGTCCGAGGAAGAAGGTGAGTTCTCCCATCATGCTCATCTCGAACTCTCCCTGCATAAGCTTAGCAAAGTCTTGACAAAGGGATTCATTAGTAGACCCAAAAATTATGTCATCAACATAAATTTGTATAACTAGCATATCATTTTGATTTCTTTTAATAAATAGAGTTGTATCTACATTGCCTCTTAAAAAACCATTATTTAATAGAAATTTGCTTAGCCTTTCATACCATGCTCTAGGTGCTTGTTTTAATCCATATAAAGCTTTATTTAATCTAAAGACATGATTGGGAAAAGCATGATTTTCAAATCCAGGGGGTTGTTCTACATATACTTCTTCAGAAATATATCCATTTAAAAATATACTTTTAACATCCATTTGAAATAACTTGAAATTCATAAAGCAAGCATATGCAAGTAGAAGTCTAATAGCTTCTAATCTAGCAACAGGTGCAAAGGTTTCATCAAAATCAATTCCTTCTTCTTGATTATATCCCTTAGCAACCAGTCTTGCTTTATTTCTAATTACATTTCCATGCTCATCTAATTTGTTTCTAAAGACCCATTTTGTTCCAATTATTGAATAATCTTTAGGTCTTGATACTAAGGTCCAAACATTATTTCTTTCAAATTGATTAAGTTCCTCTTGCATAGCATTAATCCAATTATGATCATTTTCAGCTTCTTCAAAAGTTTTAGGTTCAAGATGAGATACAAAAGCACAATGATTAACTATATCTCTAAGTGAAGAACGAGTTTTTACTCCATGCATAGGGTCACCAATAATTAACTCCTTAGGGTGGTTGTGAACATACCTCCATTCCTTGGGTAGGTCATTTGTACCTTGAGGTTGTTCTTGAATTTCTTCACCTCTCTTATCTTGTTTGTCTTCTTGATCCTTGTCTTCAGGAGTTGCTGAATCTTTCAAAGTGATTTCCTTTATACCTTCTATTAGTGGATCTGCATCATCAACACCCTCATTCTTCCTTGAAGGAAGATCGTTAGATTCATCAAAAACAACATGTATGGACTCCTCAACTACTAAAGTTCTTTTGTTGAACACTCTAAATGTTTTACTAGTGGAGGAGTAACCTAGAAAGATTGCTTCATCTGATTTTGCATCAAATTTACCAAGTTTTTCTTTGCCATTATTTAATACAAAACATCGGCAACCAAAAATATGAAAATATGCAATATTTGGTTTTCTTCCTTTCCAAAGTTCATAGGGGGTTTTCTTTAAAAATTGTCTAATTAAAGCACGATTTAAAATGTAACATGCTGTGTTAATAGCTTCCGCCCAAAAATATCTTGGAAGGTTGCTTTCACAAAGTATGGTACGGGCCATTTCTTCTAAGGTTCTGTTTTTCCTTTCAACTACCCCATTTTGTTGGGGTGTCCTAGGAGCAGAGAAGTTATGGCCAATTCTATTTTCATCACAAAAATTTTCAAAATCTTGATTTTCAAATTCAGTTCCATGATCACTTCTAATATTTTGAATTGAAAATCCTTTTTTATTAGAGACTTTTCGATGAAATTTAGTGAAAATATGAAAAGTTTCATTTTTGTGAGCCAAAAAGAAAACTCAAGTAAAACGAGAGTAATCATCTATAATTACAAAGCCATATCTTTTTCCTCCTAGACTGGTGGTTCTTGTTGGTCCAAATAAATCCATATGTAAGAGCTCTAAAGGTCTAGAAGTTGAAACAGTGTTTTTGGATTTAAATGATACTCTAGTTTGTTTACCTAATTGGCATGCATCACAAATTCTATCCTTTTCAAAATTTAGTTTTGGCAAACTGAGAACTAAATCCTTTTTAATTAATTTTGAAAGAGAATGCATGCTAATGTGTGCAAGTCTACGATGCCACAGCCAACTAGTCTCATTTATTTTAGCATTTAAGGAAACTAGGCATTGCATGTCTAATTTAGTTAAATCATTCAAGTCTACCATATAAACATTGCCATGCCTATGTCCTATAAATTTAATGCCATCGTTAATAGGACTCGTCACAATGCAAACAGATGATTCAAAACTTACTTTATACCCTTTATCACAGAATTGACTAATGCTAAGTAAGTTATGCTTTAAACCTTTAACTAATAAAACATTCTCAATGTATTTGGAGGGAGTGATACCAATGTTACCTATCCCGATGATCTTTCCTTTGCCATTATCTCCAAAGGTGACCATCCCTCCATCCTTAGCATCAAGCGTGATGAATTGTGATTCATCACCAGTCATGTATCTCGAGCATCCGCTGTCAAGATACCATTTCCTGTTTCCTTCTTGGGATGCTAGACACACCTGCAAGCAAAGGTCACGTTTCTGTCTTAGGTACCCAAGCTTTCTTGGGTCCTTTCAGGTTAGTCAGAATGGTTCCTTTTGGATCCCATATTTTCTTTGTGTTTGCATATTTGTTAATAAGACATGTGTATGATTTATGTCCTATTCTTCCACATTTAAAACAAGTAATATTTGTAGACTTGTTACTTGAATAATTTACATAAATATCCTTCAGAAATTTTTGTTTCTTCAGGGGTTTATAACCAAGTCCAGCCTTATCATATATAGCTTTCTGATTTTCAAGGATCATATTTAGTTTGTTTGAACTTAAGGTGAACTTATCTACTATAGATTTCAGCTTGTTCATTTCATCCTTTAAGTTTTGATTTTCTTGAATCAAGGTGAATTTTTCAATTGAAAGATTTTCAGCTTGTTTCACTAAGGACTGATTTTTCAATTTCAGCTCTTTGTTTTTCTTCCCTAGTTTCTTTAATTCATCAATTGAATCATAGAATGCTTCATGCAATTCTTCAAAAGTAAATTTACTAGTGGATTCAGAAGTTACCTCATTTTCATGTGCCATCAGGCACAGGTTGGCTTGTTCTGTTGAGGTTTCCTCGTCGGAGCTTGAGTCATCACTCGCACTCCAGGTCGCCATCATTGCCTTCTTTTTGAACTTTTTGGGATCTTTTTTCAGTTGTGGACATTCGGATCTGAAATGTCCCGGCTTCTTGCACTCGTAGCATGTAAGGGGTTGATCTTTTTCTTTTTCTTTGCTTTGTTCCCCTTTTGTGAATTTCTTTCTCATCCCCTGTTTCCTTTTTCTTAGAAACTTCTTAAATTTTCGGGTGATGAGTGCCATCTCTTCATCCTGTTCTTCATCTTCAGATTCATCCGTTTCATAATCAGGCGAAGTTGTGGATTTGAGGGCAATGGTTCTTTTCTTTTTGACTTCATCCTCTTGATGTTGCTTCATGCTCAGTTCATGAGTCATCAAGGATCCAAGTAGCTCTTCTAGAGGTAGAGTGTTCAAGTCCTTTGCTTCTTGGATGGCAGTCACCTTGGCTTCCCAAGTTCTTGGTAGTGACCTGAGAATCTTCCTTACAAGTTCACTGTTAGTATAAGATTTGCCAAGACTCTTCAAACCATTAATTATATCAGTAAAATGAGTAAACATGGCAGTTATGGACTCATCATGCTCTATTTTGAACAATTCATATTTATGTACAAGCATGTTTATTTTAGACTCTTTTACTTGATTTGTTCCCTCATGGGTTACTTCTAACCTATCCCATATTTCTTTAGCAGATGCACAAGTAGAAATGCGATTGAATTCACTAGCATCTAGTGCACAATAAAGAACATTCATGGCTTTGGCATTTAATTGTGCCAATTTCTTGTCAACCTCATCCCATTCTTTCTCGGGTTTGGTTGACTCCTCACCATCTATAATCTTGGTGGGTGTGTGAGGACCATTCACTATGATACTCCACATATCATAGTCGAGTGCTTGTATGAAAATCTTCATCCGAGCTTTCCAATAGGTGTAATTAGACCCATTGAAAAGTGGAGGTCGGTTTGTTGATTGCCCCTCGGCTAGAGAAGTACCAACATGGGTTGCCATAGATCTTTGGCTCTTTGATTATTAGATCAAAGAAGGGCTAGAGCACCGACACTGATACCACTTGTTGCCCAGCTATGCAACCCAAGAGGGGGGGTGAATTGGGTTTCTAAAAATTTTAAGCCCAACTGATTACTTATGAAGAACAAAACAAAGACTTTAATTCAATATTAATTACCTAAAGCAGGAATGCAAGATTATAATAAAGAAATAAAGTGAAGCGATAAAGCACACCACAAACACAAGGATTTATAGTGGTTCGGTGCTAACCTTGCACCTACATCCACTCCCCAAGCTCCGACTTGGGAATTTCAATCCACTATACTTGTATTCAACCCGAATACAAAACGTCGGAAACTCCGACACTAGCTATCCCAAGCTAGATCACTTGTTTCCCGGGTACAAGTAAATCCAAAATACTCCGATTTCAGGTTCGGATCAACCTTTCCTTGTTTTGGAAATCCTCCAAAAACAAGAACAAAAACTCACAAAGAGTTAGAAAATTTTGAGCACAGATTAATACAATAACAGCTCCTTTAAATGAGCGAATATAACAATAAAAGCTTTACTCAAATGAAGAACCCCTTTTTCGGATTTACTCAAAGTGGATGAATGCTTGAATGCTTGAGAAGAGGTTGATTGTTGATTGAAGATCTCTTGAAAGCTTTGGAAGATCTCTAGATCAAGGTTGAACAATAGGCTTGAAAGATCCTCTCTTTGAAAGCTCTTGAATCTCTTTCACAATCTCTCGTATGGATTTTGGATCCTCTTTTCTTTTTCTCTCAAATTATCTCGTGGATCCTCTCAATGAATTTTATCTCTCTTTTGATCTGCCGATTGATCTTCTCCTTTTCTCTCCAATTTGATCTACTATTTAATCTGTAATTTCTTTCACCATTTTAAGCATTTTGTAGCATTAGAAGCAAGAGAAAACAATTTAGGTAGATAAAGAGCCGTTAGAGCAATTTTAGGAAGCATAAATGGCAATTAAAATGGGCAAAAAAATAGCTGTTGCTGATATTTCTCATCGCAGGGGTCGACTCATGAGTCGACTCATGCTTCAGGGGTCGACTCATGAGTCGACCTCTGTTGCAAAAACCAGAGAATGCATTTCTGGAAATTCTTGGCTCAAATTAGCAGGGATCGACTCATGAGTCGACTCATGCCTTGTGGGTCGACTCATGAGTCGACTCACAGGTCGTGCCAAGCCAGAAAACTAGCGTGCCAAGGAGAATTTTTGCGTGCCAATCAGCTCACAGTGCCATGAGTTGACTCATGAGTCGACTCATGCACTCCAAACCTTCATAACTTCAAAAATATAAGTCCAAACACAATGAAATTTTCATCAATAGATTTCAAATCATTTGTTCTACCAAATGATACTATCAAATCAGGATTTTAGTGAAATTACGATTTTGCCCTTGAAGAGAATAAGGACTTTTTCATTTTAAAATTATTTGTATCCCTTCAATATGCTTTGTAATCATCAAAATCAATCTAGGAGCAACAGAATTTCATGGCTTCAAGCTATTTCTCAGAATCAGGTCTCTATATTGCATCCATATAGGTGATCGGATCCTCATTATTTTCATCAAGTTCGATGGGATCACCATCCCGGACCAAGAAACCGTAGTATCTGTCCGGCTGACGCGGTACTCTATCGGATCGCCTTAATGGTGTAGGTACATTGGGCTCCGGATCTGATCTAATCATATCCGACTCAGGTTCAGCTATTGGTGTCGGTCCTTCTACCTGTTGAACTTCATCAAGTTCAACCTTAGAGGCAACGGTTCCTTCACCAAGGAACTCTTTTTCTAAAAAAAATTGTCTTAAGGCTGACGAACACCTTTTGTTCATCATCATGGTAGAAAAAATATCCTTTTGTCTGTTTGGGGTACCCTATGAATGAGCATTTGTCAGACCTAGGTCCAAGTTTATCTGTGACTAATCATTTGACATAGGCCGGGCACCCCCAGACCCTAAGGTGTGAAAGTGCTGGCTTACGTCCTGTCCATATCTCATATGGAGTCTTAATTACAGACTTACTTAGAACCCTATTTAATAGATAACAGGTCGATTCGAGTGCATATCCCCAGAAGGATATCGGCAAGCTAGCAAAACCCATCATGGATCGGACCATGTCTAATAGAGTCCGATTCCTCCTTTCTGACACACCATTATGCTGTGGTGTTCCTGGAGGAGTCCATTGGGAGAGAATCCCAATCTCTCCTAGATATGTGAGAAACTCACTAGAAAGGTATTCTCCTCCTCGATCAGATCGAAGAGTTTTAATACTCTTCCCAATTTGTTTTTCTACTTCACTTCGGAATCGTTTGAACATTTCAAATGAATCTGACTTATGTTTCATCAGATAGACATATCCATATCTGGATAGGTCATCCGTGAAAGTTATGAAGTAGAAATATCCACCTCTAGCACTTGTGCTCATGGGCCCGCATGCATCAGTATATATTAGGCCCAAGAGCTCAGTAGCTCTCTCACCTTTTCTAGTAAAAGGTGACTTGATCATTTTATCAAGAAGACAGGACTCACAGGTTGGAAGTGATTCACAATCACTGACTTCGAGGATTCCCTCTTGAGTCAACCTGTTTATTCTGTTCTTGTTTATATGACCTAGCCTACAGTGCCATAAGTAGATATCTGACACACTATCTAATCTAGGGTGCTTGCCAGTTGAATAGACTACATTAACGGTTGTGATAACATATACACACCATTGTTCAAATGTCCATAAAAAATAGTAACACCATTCTTAATGATATTACAAATTTATTTCTTTATTGAAATTTCATAATCATTTTTGGCCAGAAGGCCTACAGAAATGACATTTAAAAAGAAACTGGGATAGAAATGACAATCATTAAGAACAACGATATGGGATTCAAATACAAGTTTCAAGATTCCTAATACTAGAACTAGAACTGGTCTTCCATCTCCAACGTTCAGGAACCTCTCGCCTTGCTCGAATCTCCTACTGACCTGCAACTCCTGTAACGAATTGCAAATATGGTAAGGACTTCCGGTATCCAATACCCAGTCAGTTATATCATAAATAGAGAAATTACAAGGAGATATCATATAAATACCTTGTCCAGCAACAACTTGTTGCTTTCTCTGCCTGTTCAGGTCCAGGGAGGCAATGTACTGGGGACAGTTCCTCTTCCAGTGCCCCCGCTTCTTGCAAAAGAAGCATTCAGCTTGACTCTTATCGGGTTTGATCTTTTTGGTCTGACCCTGCACAGATGTCCCAGCCTGAACCTGCACTTTCTTCACTTTCTTCTTCTTGTTCTTCTTCCCTTTCTTAAAAGGTCGAGAACTAGAAGACGAACCTCCCACTAAGTTCACCGACTCCTTATGGAGTGGGTGATCTTTCTCAAAGTTCTGAAGCAACCCCAGTAATCCGTGGTAGTTTACTTCAGGCTTTGTCATTCTATAATGAGTGAGGAATGGGAGATAAAACTTGGGCAGCGAGTTCAGTATTGCATCTTTCCCAAGCTGCTCATGCAAGGGAAAGCCGAGCTTGCTCAATCATTCCATCAGCTTGATCATGTACAATACATGATCAGTGACAGAGGCACCATCCCGCATTTTGGCATTGAAGATGGCACAACTAGTCTTGTGCCTCTCTACGTCATCGGGTGTGCCAAAGGCATCCTCCAACACTTGAAGCATGTCCTTTGGCTGAGCCATCTTGAATCTGTGACTGAACTTGTCGCTCATGGCAGCCAGCATGATACAGTGCACCATGGTCCAGTCACTGAGCCACTTTTGGTAAGTGTCTCTGACTGTTCCACATGCATTGATAGCTGGCTCCTCATGTGTAGGATCCATTATCACATATAGGAACCATTCATGCTCTAAGACTATCTTCAATTTTCGGTAACAGCTATCGAAGTTGGGTCCCACCAACTTATCATTGTCCAACAATGATCGGAGTGATGGGGAAGTAGCCATATCTGCACAAAAAAAAATCATAACCTAATTAGTAATTAATTCATTAAACCTAAAGATTTGGACTTTAATCAAGAGGTTTCTTCCACTATTTTATTCGAATTGATAGCCTGTACCTCCAATTTGAGGAATTACCCTAATTCCTTAGTGGGTACTAGAATCCACTTAGACTGCACACAAGTCCAACTTTGGTTGGCCAACCCATGTACATCTAAGGGTAGGTTCATAACCAATTATTTCTCTAAACAATTTCTAGTAATTTTAATTTTGCCCCAGAAACCTAATCAGTAGGCTTTGGCCTCCACTGTAAGGATCCGGTTAGGTCCAACCATTAACATAATCATACTTGGTGTATCTAACCAACGAATGATTAAGTCCAACTTTGGTTGGCTCACCTAACCACCATTAGAGAGACACTTTCAAGTCGTTATATGATGAGTGATAATTCCATTAGTCAACAAGCACCAAGCCTTTGGGTCTGTAATGATTATTGAGTTAATGGACTCATTATCAAATACCTTAATGGGAGGCTATGACTTAGTTATCTCCATAACTTTATCATTTTAAGGACCTAATAATTTTAGAAGATTTAAATAATTTAGAGGATGAGGTCAGATGAACCAGCTTATCATAATCCTCCCACTAGCTTCACCAAGTCAGCTTAAGAGAGACCATTAAAAGGGCTGGTCTAGGAGCACCTAAATCAGTCACACTGATTTACCTAGCTGACATGGGTCAGCTCGAATAATCAAGTGATCCGATCAAAACATAATTTCACCAAGAGGCCAGGTAAGTTCGATCAGTGGGAGGGTCTGCCAAAGCTTGCCTTAGACACCATCAGAAATGGCTAGGTAACCGGGCTCCCAATTAAAAACCACCAGTCTGGTTTATCTTAGACACTAACTGGTTTAATTAGTTTCGATTAGATCAACCTAACAGTTCATGCTAGACCGTTTAGCCAAGAATCAAGTCCATTTGGTTCTCGTTAAAGACATGGACTTGACCAACTACAACTATTGTAATTGATCTAGAGAATCCTTGACCTAATCTAAGACAACAATTGATTAGATTTAGTCAATTCTCTAATTAAGTCCATCTTTAATCTAATCATAGGTCTAATCCAATTAATGGACCTAATTCCCACTAACCCATTAACCCAATGTGTTATGGTTTGTATCTTAGGTTCTTCAATTCACAATCCTAGAACCTAATCAAACAACTTCTTAATTCTTAATTAAGTTTTGGGCTGAGGATTGGGTTCGACTTTTCAAAAAATAATTTTTATATTTGTAAAATAATTTTATAATATGATTCTACCGACCATATTGTATGTTTGATTCATAATCAAGATACAAGTGAAATAAACATGAAACTACTTTAGATCTAATCTAAACAGGTTCATGTAATTGAAACAATTTCAACTTTAAACAACTTCTTTACACAAAAAATATTAACAAAGAGATTTTATTTCAGATTTAAATATTTTTTAAATCTAATAAATTATAAATTTAATCTAGATCATATCTAACAAATTTATGATTAAAGATAGATCTACACAAACTAGGACAACCTTTGCACTGTAAGGGGTAAACCTTACAGCAAGACAACCTTGTAGTTCGTGATTGATCTAAAATTTTAATTTCAGATTTAATAATCAGATTATAAATTAGATTTAATCTAAGAAATAATTTAAGTATGTATAAATAATCATGTAATAAAGAACCTAAGCTCTGATATCAATTGTGA